>NC_057814.1:365102594-365282215 GCF_018294505.1 Triticum aestivum | reverse complement strand
GGAGCGATCTGGTGCGGGCAGGGGAGATTTTTTTAGTTCTCTTTTAGTGGGCCCAAGGAGAACTAACCCAATTAGAACCTCTCCACCGAGCTAGTTTTTTTAGCTGGGTTAGAGCAAACTAGCTCAAACTAACCCCTCCTGTTTGGATAATTTGAGGCTATTTCAACCCAAACTAGCTCTAACTCAGGGATCCAAACAAAGAGGAGTAGTATTGTACATGCTACAGTCTGGACCGTAGCACATTGTTTTTTATGGCCATATCACCACATTGTTTTCTACTGCTAGTTTGGGCTGCCGTGGTTCGCACTCCTCCGACGTGAGTAGTAGTACTACTAGTATATACCGCATGATTCTTTGCTCCTTCTCTACTACGTACTTCGCCGACATGTGGGAGAGCCAGCATCCGGGTCGACGTGTCATGCACCAGATTAGAGTGCGGAACAGAAGGGCGGCATCACCCGGTCGTACCGCCAGAAATTCATGACTATAGTGAGTAGTCATATCACAAGTCTTTCCAGTAGTAACACGCTATCAAATCGCACAGCCTGACCTTTCCAGCAGTAAGTAAGTTGAATCCGCTACTCCCTGTGGCACCCAAGTTTTTATTTGGATTTTTTTGAAAAGATTTTATTTGACTTGAGGGGAGTGATTTAAAAAAATTTCTTCAAGAGAACTCTCCCTCTCATATATTTTCTTTATGGCAAAAATTTTATTTGGATTCACCCAAGATCTGCCTTTGACCTTGGGAGTTCTTGCTCTTCATTTGGACTCAAGACAAAATGTTTTTTTTTTCATTTGGGAAAAGAACTTTTGAAAACCTTTTTCTGAATTTGCACTATGGCTTTTGGAAGGTACTTTGCCACTTTCAACTATTCCTTCTTGCCATGGCATAAGTGCAAATCCTCTCTCCTAAACACTCCCTCACCTCTGGATCATGATTTACATCAAATCCAGCAAGTTGAACCTCCCCATGTATTTATTTTCCATTCAAATTCTATTCATATATTTTCTGCCTTCTATTCTACCTCTTGGAGATTTACAAAGGAACTCCATTTTCTGTTTGGACTTTTACCACCAAACTTCTTTCCCCTCCTAGTCCTTTGAACCCTCAACCTAGAACCATGAAGATCCACTGGTCTCCAGTTCAAAATTTTCAAACTACATCAGCTGCAAGTTTGGACCAGATTTGGCAAATTTGGTGAAATTCATTCAAAACCTTCTCCAAAAATTCCAAATAAATTCATGCAGCCCCTGGGTGCTTTGAGTGGTCATCTCACCAAGTTACAGCTCCAGCAAAATTTACCTCTTTACCAAAACCTACTGTCGAACACCTGCAATGCATGGTCACTGTCAAGTTTCAGTAACTTCAGAGTTTCAGTTCAGTGCTTGCTGTCGTTTTCTTCAGAAACGGGCATCGATCTCGCCAGTACCGCCGTGTCGCCTTGCTCCTCGTCCTCGCCCACTTGTTCCTGCACCGCACGAGCGCCTGGCACCTTGCGGGCGTCGGCGACGGGCAGCAGGAGGTGCGCCGCCCCGTGACCGACGCCGGCGGCGGCTTTGCGGACGCCAGCGGGAGACACGGCGCCGACGACTCCACCCAGCGCCGCCCAAACCACCGGAGCCCGCCGCGTGGCCGTCCACTCCCCCGAATGCGCTGCAGCTCTCGTCGTGAACCGCAGGGCGCGGAGCGCGCTCTCTGCTGCCGTTGAGCCCGTGCGGTCACCTCACCGTGGGCAGACGCCATTACGCCAGGGCCAGCTCCGTTTAGCTGCAAAACGAGTCCCGTAACATCCACCGATGCTGCCCGACCGCTCAAACCCTCTGCCAACCCACTGCTCTGCCGTAATCGCTCGCCGGAGATTCTCCGTTCACGGCCACCCCGTCGATCTGCCTATAAATAGAGGTCCCGAGCTTCAACTCGAGCACCCACCAGCTCTGCACTTCCTCTAGAGCACGCCTAGCCACTGGAAGAGCCCCAAGGAGGTGTCCTTCCTCGACTCCGGCCGCCGTGACCCGCCACGGGATCCAGCCCGATTCGCCCCCGTGTGTGCTCCGCAGCCTCCATTCTCTTGCTAGTAACTTCACCATGCATCTCTCATTCTGACCCGCACTTCAATTTGAAGCTTGCAGCCCTCCACCGGAGTTCCCCATCCTCACCCGAGCCGCCGTCCGCCGGAGATAGTGTCGCCGTCGACGTGGTGCTCCCCGTTGGACGAGTCCACCACCCACCGACGCGGAAGAAGACACCGAAGCTCTTGGTACCCTCCGTTTCTCCTAACTCGCCGTGGTTCGACGCCGGCGTCCACCGCCGTCTTCGGGCGCCGGCGAGCCTTTTCAAACCTGACATGCGGGCCCCGCGTGTCAGCCTCTGTTCTATTTCCCCGAACCGTTTTCTGTTGACGCCTTCGGGCAAAATACGTCTTCTCTCTTGCGCTTGCGCATTTCCAAACGAACCGTTTTCTGTTTTCTCAGTTAAAACCCTGGAACTTTTCTGTTTCATTACAGAAAGGTCCCTGGACAGAAACCTTTATAACTTTTTAATAAAAGGGTATTTTTGAGTGATTCTTTTTCTGACATTCTTAAAATTTTGTCTAGTTTTTTATGGGGTTTACTTGGGAAGTATTTGGCAAAGTTTCTGTGCATGTGTTGGTTTTCACGTTAGTACCCGTTTCGTGATTGCCGTAGGTTCCGGGAGAGGTCACGGAGCCGCGAACTTCGCCGAGCTAGATTCCGACTTCTCCGAACCAGGCAAGCATGTTTGGACATTTTATATGGCAGAAGTTTTGCATGTTCATGTGAAAGTTTGTGTGTGGCATATGAGTGTCGGTAAATATCTCGTTGCTCGTAAGGCAACGACCCGGTTGTTCCGAAGTTGCGATGACCTCTGATGAGAGGTGGCCTAATCATGTAGTCACATGAAGGGCAGCAAGGTGGTACTGTTGTAGCATGCCAGCCTTGCGTCATCCGACTTTCTTCGACGTTAACATGGTTGGAGCCACGTTATCGATCTTTTCCCGCATGTTCCAAAGTTGCGATGACCTCTGATGAGAGGTGGCCTAATCATGTGGTGACATGAAGGGCAGCAAGGTGGTACTGTTGTAGCATGCCAGCCTTGTGTCATCCGACTTTTCCGACGTTAACATGGTTGGAGCCGTGTTATCGTCCCTTCCCCTTTCCGTGCTACCACATGTCTCATTGCCAGGATATGGTTTAGTAAGTTGGTAACCTCTTTCCGTGTACACACCAAACAGAGAGGCCGGGATGATGGTACCTTGGCGCAGGATTAAAGCCAGTCATTCGGTCAGGGGGCATGGGTGTTTCCGGTTGGGACCGAGAGGGGGGGCACCCCCTTATAGCGCGCGTATAGAAATTTGATCCCATGCTACGCGAGGTTGTAGCCTCCCCGACTCAAGGTTTTTCTTGAATGTTGCCGAGGGTGATCCCTGGCTTCGGATGGTTGAATTGGGTGTGTACTGGTTAGACGTGTTCCTTCCAGAACACCGTAGACGGAACTAGTCCCCGTGACTACTGAAATCCGTTGGCTGTGGTTAAGTACAAACTCTGCAGAGTCAATTCTTTCCAAATCATCGTATCCATGATCAGTAGTGTATACATTATATCCATATCTATCCATGTGAAAAACTTGTCCCCGGTGAACAAGCTCAAGTGGTAAAATCTCAGGTTTTATTGTTATTCCAGTGGATGGACAAGCTTTATTTTGTGTCTCATGCTTGTGATAATTTATGTCTCCGAGCTGTTGTAATAATGAAATGTGATATAAGCCCTTTAGGTGACGTCGCGCAGACGTCCAACTGTGGCGTGTACTCGTTTCTCACTTTCGATATAAGCCCTTTATGTGATGTCGCTCAGACGTCCGACTGCGGCATGCACTGCCTTTACTTTCTGTTATAAGCCCTTTATGTGGTGTCGCCCCGACGCCCGACTGTGGCATTATCATTCCGCATTTTCCGCTCGAGGAGTCTTTCAGACACTCGTTTGGCACCTGTATTATTATTCCGCATTTTCCGCTCGAGGAGTCTTTCAGACACTCGTTTGGCACCTGCATTATTATTCCGCATTTTCCGCTCGAGGAGTCTTTCAGACACTCGTTTGGCACCTGCATTATTATTCCGCATTTTCCGCTCGAGGAGTCTTTCAGACACTCGTTTGGCACCTGTATTATTATTCCGCATTTTCCTCTCGAGGAGTCTTTCAGACACTCGTTTGGCACCCGTATTACTATTCGGCAGTTTCCGCTCGAGGCGTCATTCAGACCCTCGCTTGGCACCCAGTATTTATTATCTCTATGTCTGATCGCACTGGTTAACTTATTCATGTGTTTCATGTTTGCATTTGTTATACCTTATGTTCGAACTGTCTTGCGAGTACTTTCATAGTACTCACCTGGCTTGTTGATTTGGCCAGATGTTGACGAAGGCGATCTCTTGGATGAAGAGTTTGATAGCGCGTCCGATGCCTAGAGGAGTCCCAGTCAGTCCTGCGCGATCCCGGATTTTGGTCACTTGTATTGTATACGCTTCCGCCACCCGCAATAAGTCTTCTTGAGTCTCACTCCGACGCTCGAAGAGCTGTAGTCTTCTGGAGACATATCACTCGCCTCGGGGTGATATCTCCACCATCGTCATTATCGTGAGTTAGTAGTCTGCCACCCTATCCGCCGTATTGTTTTATCGGCGTGCATGTAATAAATTGTTGGGCAGTCTCTGCTCAACTTTGTATTATATTTAGTACTCCTGGTATTTTTTTTCTTCTGTGACCAATGTATTGTCTATCAGTGAGAAGGAATTCTTCCTCGCTGGTCCGTAACAGGGATTGGTTTCTCAATAATTATTTTATTGAAAAACCGGTCGTGACAAGCTTGGTATCAGAGCCAGGCTGACTGTAGGAAGCCACTAGGTGCGACCGCTAATCAGTGATTAGCGTCTTTTGTGCTTCTTCAGCATTTTGCAATTGTAGCTATTTTCTGTTGGTCATCATAAAATTTATGACATGACTACTCAGAATTTTTGCCTACTTTTGTAGATGGCTGGCAACAGCTGTGAGAATCGAGTGTTCACCAACGTGCCCGAGGGGTTTGTCAAGCTCCTCGTCTCCTTCACCAAGCTCGCGATCGGGCCAGCAGCTCGCCCGGAGTTCACCCTCTATCAGCACAAGCTCAGTGACGACGTGTCTATGCACCAGGCTGTGGTGCAGTTCAAGGGAGGATGTTCAGCTGCACGCCACTTCCGTTTTGTGGGAAGGGCCATGCCTACGGAGAGGCATGCCATGCAGATGGCTGCCTGGGAGGCGATAGCTCGCCTTCGGGACATCCTTCCTACGATGAAGACTCGTCGCTACCGCTACCTCCCATGCCATGTGCCTTACACCAGCCACTATGCGTTCGCCTGCCATCGGGGAGAGCGAGATGAAGCCATCGAGATGGTTGTGGAGTATCTCAAGGCTCTGGAGGAGTCTTTCGACAACCTCGTAGATGATCTTGTGGCTGCCCGCATGGACTTAGTCCGGGGCGGTCCTGCCAGCAGGAAGGAGCTTCTCCACACGGCGCCGCTTCTGACATTCGTCTCGTCTTCAGCCTCATATGCACCGGCCGTTTTGGCCACTGCTCGCCGTCTGCCTACCACTGAGGAGTTCGACCGAGTCATCGCTCCTACTCCAGTCAGAGCCGCACCGCCTGCCGCACGCGCTCTACCGCCAGTCGCCCCCGCACCATCACCGCAGCGCAGCGTCGCACGCCAGGAGCCAGCTAGAGAGGAGGAGGTTGATTCTCCTGGACCGCTGAGCCTTGCCCTCGGCAAGGGGAAGGAGATCTTCACCATCTCCGACTGAGAGCACCGAGTAGCCGCGTGTTATGCCTGCTTGTTTGATGTGTTGTTTTTATCTGTACGCTAGTTTCTGTTGGTGTGTTTGCTGCCTTCCGGAGTAGTACGCTAGCTTTTAATAACATGTCAGGATTGTGTACGCACAACCTGAGTGCTGTTTCTTGTGTTTGCTTTCGCATGTAAGATTTGTGTTAAGCACTTCTTCTCCGTGAAAATCATTTGTGTTTCTTGAAAACCTTGAAGCCTTTTTGATTATTGCCTTTGCAAGGGTTTTCCTGCGCTACACGGTTTTTCTCATGGGTTTTGCAAATGATACCCCAGACTGGAAAAATGTCTCGCCCTTGGACTCGCTCTATGCCCAATCAGCCAGAAGAGGTTTACGGAACACAGACCAGCAACAATTTCACTCAGGGTCAGTCCAGCCAACAGGACAGCGAAGCGGCACTATCTCAAGTATGCCGTCTCTTCGAGCAAAGCCAGCAACAGCACCAGGAGATGATGAACCATGTCATCAATATGGGAAACCACCGTGAACCCTATCAACCACATTCCAAGTTATCTGAGTTACAGAAGACTCGCCCCTCAACTTTTGCTCACACCGACAGGCCACTGGAAGCCGATGATTGGCTTCGCGAGATTGAAAGGAAACTGATTATCGCTCAATGCTCAGATCATGAGAAGGTGCTTTATGCACCACACTACCTTACTGGAGCAGCCGCAACATGGTGGGAAAACTTCCTACACATGCACCCCAGGGAACACAACATCACCTGGGAAGAATTCAAGGAAGGCTTCCGTGGGGCACACATTCCCAGGAGCATCCTAAAGATCAAGAAGAGAGAGTTTGATGACCTGAAGCAAAGAGGCATGACCGTCACAGAATACAACGGCCAGTTTACCCAACTGTCTCGTTATGCCTACGACGAGCACATGACAGAAAACAAGAAGATGGAAAAATTCCTGGACGGCCTGGCACCAGCATTAAGATGCCAACTGATTGTACACACCTTTCCGGATTTTAAGACGCTGGTGGACAAGGCCATCACCCTGGAGAATGAGCGCCGTAGTCTGGAAGATATCCGCAAGCGGAAGAGGGACAAGATGACTCTTGCCCGCAGCAACCGAGGCAAGACTGAGATCCCAAGGACAGACACGAGGAGATCCACGACTACTGAGCCAAGACCCGTCGGACAATTTCATGCCAGAGACAAGGAGTTCACATACCGTCCAGGGGTCACCTGCTATGCTTGTGGTCAACAAGGGCATTATGCTAAATAGTGCCCGAAGCCAAGAGACTCGGCACCCAAGCCGAACAATGGTGGAAACAATCCAGCCCCCAAGCGCAACAACTTCAATCCCAGCAACAACCACAGGAAGGGTCACTTGAACCATGTGACCAGGGAAGAAGCGCAGAATGCCCCAGACATCATGCTCGGTACGTTCCCTGTCAACACAGTACCTGCCACGGTTTTGTTTGATTCTGGAGCTTCCCATTCGTTCGTTTCAAAGAGTTTTGTTTCGCAACATGGTTTTCCGATACTCCCCTTGGAAAAATCTATGATCATCAAGTCCCCCGGAAATAAGCAAATTGCTCAGGGTTACTGCCAAGGAGTGGTCATTGAGTTCGAAGGACTACCATTCCACGCGAATCTCATCGTATTGGAAAGTAAAGGACTGGATGTCATTTTAGGAATGGACTGGTTGACCACCAACAAAGGATTCATCGACTGTTTCAATCGGACAGTGATTCTCACTCACCATCATGGCAAGACTATAAGAGTTTCCGCTCAAGAAAGGCCACGATCACAGAAACCAAAACTGAACAAGATGGACATCGCAGAATTAAGAAAAGTGCCAGTGGTATGCGAGTTCCCTGATGTGTTCCCAGAAGAACTACCAGGCATGCCACCAGACCGAGAGATCGAATTCAGCATCGAACTAGCACCTGGCATCGCTCCCATTTATAAGAAGCCATATAGAATGGCACCCTCAGAATTGGTGGAGTTAAAGAAGCAGATAAAAGAATTATTGGAGAAGGGATTTATTCGAGCCAGCTCCTCACCTTGGGGTTCGCCTGTGTTGTTCGCCAAAAAAAAGGATGGGACTTTAAGGCTGTGCATAGACTATCGAGCCCTCAATATGGTCACCATCAAAAACAAATATCCGATGCCACGAATAAATGATTTGTTTGACCAGCTCGCACAGGCCAAGGTATTCTCGAAAATTGATTTGCGATCGGGATATCACCAATTGAAGGTACGGACGGAAGATATTCCCAAGACAGCTTTCACTTCCAGATATGGGTTATACGAGTTTACGGTGATGCCGTTTGGACTAACAAACGCCCCCGCATATTTCGTCCACCTCATGAACAAAGTATTCATGAAATTCATGGACAAATTTGTGGTGGTATTCATTGACGACATTCTGGTTTACTCAAGGACACCAGAAGAACATGCTGAGCACCTCAGAATTGTTTTGGGAGAATTGAGGAAACATCAGTTGTACGCCAAATTTAGCAAATGCGAATTTTGGCTAAGAAAAGTTGGTTTCTTGGGCCATATATTGAACCAAGAAGGCGTGGCCGTAGACCCAGAAAAGGTCAAGGCCATACTGGACTGGAAGCCTCCCGCGAATGTTACAGATGTACGGAGTTTCCTAGGAATGGCCGGATATTACAGGAGATTTATTAAAGGATTCTCCACTGTGGCAAAACCTATAACACAGTTACTCAAGAAGGACAAGAAATTCGTATGGACGGAAGCATGTGAGCAGAGCTTCCAAGAACTCAAGAAGAAGCTAACAACCGCACCAGTCTTAACCGTACCAGACATACACAAGAGCTTTGAGGTGTATTGTGACGCGTCCCGAAAAGGTCTCGGATGTGTGCTAATGCAGGATGGCAAAGTTGTCGCATATGCCTCCAGACAGCTGCGAAAACATGAGGAAAATTACCCAACACATGACTTGGAACTAGCAGCAGTTATACATGCACTCAAGGAGTGGAGGCACTTTCTGTTGGGAAATCGCTGTGAAATATATACAGACCATAAGAGCCTCAAATATATTTTCACACAGCCAGAGCTGAATTTACGCCAACGACGCTGGTTGGAACTGGTCAAGGACTATGACGTCGGTATTCACTACCACCCAGGGAAGGCAAATGTAGTGGCCGATGCCCTTAGTCGAAACCCCAGCCCGGACAGTGACGGTCAGCAAAGTTTGAGGCCTGAGTTTCAGCGAGAGTTCACTCCGCTCAACATGATGTTAGTCTCTGAGGGCACCATATCGAACCTGGAGATACAACCCACCCTAGTGGAACAAATCAAGAAGGCCCAACAGGGACACCCCAGTATCGAAGGCATAAAGAAGAAAATGAACCGTAGTAAGACTTCAGAATTCGTCACGGACAGTGAAGGAACATTATGGTACCGGGACAGGCTTTGCGTACCTAACATTGAGGAACTCAAGCAACAGATCTTGACGGAAAGCCACACCGCCCCATACTCGATCCATCCTGGAGGAACCAAAATGTACAAGGACATCCAGGAAAGATTTTGGTGGCACGGTATGAAAAGAGATATAGCCACATTCATTGCTTGTTGCGATTCATGTCAGCGCATCAAGGCCGAGCACCAAAAGCCAGCAGGGCTACTCCAGCCTAACAGGATACCGGAGTGGAAATGGGATGAAATCGGAATGGACTTCATTGTCGGATTACCCCGATCGCAACGCGGAAATGACGCCATATGGGTCATCACAGACCGACTAACCAAGGTTGCACACTTCATTCCCGTGAAGACTACCTACTCCACACAAAGACTGGCAAAACTCTATCTCTCCCGTATAGTTTGCTTGCACGGAGTGCCAAAGACTATAATATCTGACCGAGGCACCCAATTCGTCTCCAAATTTTGGGAACACCTACAACAAGCTCTGGGCACACAACTGGCTTTCAGTACAGCATACCACCCTCAGACAGATGGACAAACAGAGCGTGTAAACCAAATCCTAGAGGATATGCTAAGAGCCTGTGTACTCACCTATGGATCCAGTTGGGAAGAGAGTTTGCCCTATGCCGAATTTGCGTACAACAACAGTTACCAAGCCAGCTTGCAAATGGCACCCTTTGAAGCATTGTACGGACGGAGGTGTCGTACCCCATTGAATTGGTCAGAAACAGGTGACAGCCGTATCTTCGGCCCAGATATGCTTAAGGAGGCCGAGGAAAAAGTTAAACAAATCAGGGACAGACTCAAGACAGCACAGAGCCGACAAAAGAGCTACTATGATCAGAAGCATCGTGAGGTCAGCTTTGAACCTGGTGATTCCGTATACCTCCGAGTATCTCCTATGAGGGGTCTGCAACGGTTTAAAATAAAGGGGAAACTAGCCCCAAGATTTATTGGACCATTTTGTGTAAGGCACGAAGAGGCACGGTAGCCTACCAGCTAGACCTACCCAAGGAGCTGTCAGACGTCCATGACGTATTCCACGTCTCGCAGTTGAGGAAATGTGTAAGCAACCCAGAAATACATGTACCTCATGAGGACACTGATATACAACCAGATCTCACCTACAGAGAAAGGCCAGTAAAGATTTTAGAAGAGTCTGAACGGAGGACCCGTCAGAAAACGACAAAGTTTTTCAGGGTTCAGTGGAGCAACCACACTGAGGATGAAGCTACATGGGAAAGGGAGGATTTCCTTCGAGTAGAGTATCCATATCTATTTGAGGATCAGCAGAAATCTCGAGGACGAGATTTTTCCTAAGGGGGTAGGTGTTGTGGCACCCAAGTTTTTATTTGAATTTTTCAAAAGATTTTTATTTGACTTGAAGGGAGTGATTTTAAAAATTTTCTTCAAGAAAACTCTCACTCTCAAATATTTTTCTTTATGACAAAAATTTTATTTGGATTCACCCAAGATCTGCCTTTGACCTTGGGGGTTCTTGCTTTTCACTTGGGCTCAAGACTAAATGTTTTTCATTTGAGAAAATAACTTTTGAAAACCTTTTCTTGAATATGCACTATGGCTTTTGGAAAGTCCTTTGCCACTTTCAACTATTCCTTCTTGCCATGACATAAGTGCAAATCCTCTCTCCTAACTCTTCCCTCACCTCTGGATCATGATTTGCATCAAATCCAGCAAGTTGAACCTCCTCATGTGATTATTTCCATTCAAATTTCCTTCAAATATTTTCTGCCTTCTAATTCTACCTCTTGGAGATTTACAAAGGAACTCCATTTTCTGTTTGGACTTTTACCACCAAACTCCTTTCCCCTCCTAGTCCTTTGAACCCTCAACCTGGAACCATGAAGATCCACTGGTCTCCAGTTCAAAAATTTCAAACTACATCAGCTGCAAGTTTGGACCAGATTTGCCAAATTTGGTGAAATTCATTCAAAACCTTCTCCAAAAATTCCAAGTAAATTCATGCAGCCCCTGGGTGCTTTGAGTGATCATCTCACCAAGTTACAGCTCCAGAAAAATTTATCTCTTTACCAAACCTACTGTCGAACACCTGCAATGCTTGGTCACTGTCAAGTTTCAGTTAACTTCAGAGTTCAGTCAGTGCTCACTGTCGTTTTCTTCAGAGACGGGCATCGATCTCGCCAGTACCCTCGCGTCGCCTTGCTCCTCGTCCTCGCCCACTTGTTCCTGCACCGCACGAGTGCCTGGCATCTTGCGGGCGTCGGCGACGAGCAGCAGAAGGTGCGCCGCCCCGTGACCGACGCCGGCGGCGGCTTTGCGGACGCCAGCGGGAGACACGGCGCCGCCAACTCCACCCAGCGCCGCCCAAACCACCGGAGCCCGCCGCGTGGCCGTCCACTCCCCCGAATGCGCTGCCGCTCTCGTCGTGAACCGCAGGGCGCGGAGCGTGCTCTCTGCCGCCGTTGAGCCCGTGCGGTCACCTCACCGTGGACAGACGCCATTACGCCAAGACCAACCCCGTTCAGCTGCAAATCGAGTCCAGTAACATCCACTGATGCTGCCCGACCGCTCAAACCCTCTGCCAACCCACTGCTCCGCCGTAATCGCTCGCCGGAGATTCTCCGTTCACGGCCACCCCGTCGATCTGCCTATAAATAGAGGCCCCGAGCTTCAACTCGAGCACCCACCAGCCCTACACTTCCCCTAGAGCACGCCCAGCCACTGGAAGAGCCGCGAGGGGGTCTCCTTCCTCGACTCCGGCCGCCGCGACCCGCCACGGGATCCAGCCCGATTCGCCCCCGTGTGTGCTCCGCAGCCCCCATTCTCTTGCCAGTAGCTTCTCCTTGCATCACCCGTTCTGACCCGCGCCTCAATTCGTACTTTGCAGCCCTCCACCGGAGTTCCCCAACCTCACCCGAACCGCCGTCCGCCGGAGATAGTGTCGCCGTCGACGTGGTGCTCCCCGTTGGACGAGTCCACCACCCACCGACGCGGAAGAAGACACTGAAGCTCTTGGTACCCTCCGTTTCTCCTAACTCGCCGTGGTTCGACGCCGGCGTCCACCGCCGTCTTCGGGCGCCGGCGAGCTTTCAAACCTGACATGCGGGCCCCGCGTGTCAGCCTCTGTTTTATTTCCCCGAACCGTTTTCTGTTGGCGCCTTCGGGCAAAATACGTTTTCTCCTTGCGCTTGCGCATTCCCAGCCGAAGCGTTTTCTGTTTTCTCAGTTAAAACCCTGGAACTTTTCTGTTTCATTACAGAA
Organism: Triticum aestivum; assembly: GCF_018294505.1. Classification (NCBI taxonomy): domain Eukaryota; kingdom Viridiplantae; phylum Streptophyta; class Magnoliopsida; order Poales; family Poaceae; genus Triticum; species Triticum aestivum. The sequence goes on along the minus strand of NC_057814.1, from coordinate 365,269,680 downwards.
AGGTCCCTGGACAGAAACCTTTATAACTTTTTAATGAAAAGGTATTTTTGAGTGATTCTTTTTCTGTCAATCTCCAAATTTTGTCTAGTTTTTTATGGGATTTATTTGAAAAATATTTGGCAAAGTTTCTGTGCATGTGTTGGTTTTCACGTTAGTACCCCGTTTCGTGATTGCCGTAGGTTCCGGGAGAGGGGACGGAGCCGCGAACTTCGCCGAGCTAGACTCCGACTTCTCCGAACCAGGCAAGCATGTTTGAACATTTGATATGGCAGATGTTTTGCATGTTCATGTGAAAGTTTGTGCGTGGCATGTGAGTGTCGATAAATACCTCGTTGCTTGTAAGGCAACGACCCGGTTGTTCCGAAGTTGCGATGACCTCTGATGAGAGGTGGCCTAATCATGTAGTGACATGAAGGGCAGCAAGGTGGTACTGTTGTAGCATGCCAGCCTTGCGTCATCCGACTTTCTTCGACGTTAACGTGGTTGGAGCCACGTTATCGATCTTTTCCCGCATGTTCCAAAGTTGCGATGACCTCTGATGAGAGGTGGCCTAATCATGTGGTGACATGAAGGGCAGCAAGGTGGTACTGTTGTAGCATGCCAGCCTTGTGTCATCCGACTTTTCCGACGTTAACATGGTTGGAGCCGTGTTATCGTCCCTTCCCCTTTCCGTGCTACCACATGTCTCATTGCCAGGATACGGTTTAGTAAGTTGGTAACCTCTTTCCGTGTACACACCAAACAGAGAGGCCGGGATGATGGTACCTTGGCCCAGGATTAAAGCCAGTCATTCGGTCAGGGGGCATGGGTGTTTCCGGTTGGGACCGAGAGGGGGGGCACCCCCTTATAGCGCGCGTATAGAAATTTGATCCCATGCTACGCGAGGTTGTAGCCTCCCCGACTCAGGGTTTTTCCTGAATGTTGCCGAGGGTGATCCCTGGCTTCGGATGGTTAAATTGGGTGTGTACTGGTTAGACGTGTTCCTTCCAGAACACCGTAGACGGAACTAGTCCCCGTGACTACTGAAATCCGTTGGCTGTGGTTAAGTACAAACTCTGCAGAGTCAATTCTTTCCAAATCATCGTATCCATGATCAGTAATGTAGACTTTACATCCAAATCTATCCGTGTGAAAATCTTGCCCCCGGTGAACAAGCTCAAGCGGTAAAATCTCAGATTTATTGTTATTCCAGTTGATGGACTAACTTTATTTTGTGTCTCATGCTTGTGATAATTTATGTCTCCGAGCTATTGTATTAATGAGTTGTGATATAAGCCCTTTATGTGACGTCGCGCAGACGTCCGACTGTGGCGTGTACTCGTTTCTCACTTTCGATATAAGCCCTTTATGTGATGTCGCTCAGACGTCCGACTGCGGCATGCACTGTCTTTACTTTCTGTTATAAGCCCTTTATGTGGTGTCGCCCCGACGCCCGACTGTGGCATTATTATTCTGCATTTTCCGCTCGAGGAGTCTTTCAGACACTCGTTTGGCACCTGTATTATTATTCCGCATTTTCCGCTCGAGGAGTCTTTCAGACACTCGTTTGGCACCTGCATTATTATTCCGCATTTTCCGCTCGAGGAGTCTTTCAGACACTCGTTTGGCACCTGTATTATTATTCCGCATTTTCCGCTCGAGGAGTCTTTCAGACACTCGTTTGGCACCTGCATTATTATTCCGCACTTTCCGCTCGAGGAGTCTTTCAGACACTCGTTTGGCACCTGCATTATTATTCCGCATTTTCCGCTCGAGGAGTCTTTCAGACACTCGTTTGGCACCTGTATTATTATTCCGCATTTTCCTCTCGAGGAGTCTTTCAGACACTCGTTTGGCACCCGTATTACTATTCGGCAGTTTCCGCTCGAGGCGTCATTCAGACCCTCGCTTGGCACCCAGTATTTATTATCTCTATGTCTGATCGCACTGGTTAACTTATTCATGTGCTTCATGTTTGCATTTGTTATACCTTATGTCCGAACTGTCTTGCGAGTACTTTCATAGTACTCACCTGGCTTGTTGATTTGGCCAGATGTTGACGAAGGCGATCTCTTGGATGAAGAGTTTGATAGCGCGTCCGACGCCTAGAGGAGTCCCAGTCAGTCCTGCGCGATCCCGGATTTTGGTCACTTGTATCGTTTACGCTTCCGCCACCCGCAATAAGTCTTCTCGAGCCTCACTCCGACGCTCGAAGAGCTGTAGTATTCTGGAATCATGTCACTCGCCTCGCGATGATATTTCCACCACCGTTATTATCGTGAGTTAGTAGTTTGCCACCCTATCCGCCGTATTGTTTTATCGGCGTGCATGTAATAAATTGTTGGGCAGTCTCTGCTCAACTTTGTATTATATTTAGTACTCCTGGTATTTTTTCTTCTGTGACCAATGTATTGTCTATCAGTGAGAAGGAATTCTTCCTCACTGGTCCGTAACAGGGATTGGTTTCTCAATAATTATTTTATTGAAAAACCGGTCGTGACACTCCCTCACCCTCCTCGCCTCTCTGTCAAACTACCAACGCGAAAACTGCCGCGCGTACTGCCCGGGAAAAGCCCCGCCCTCAACTTTTAACTACGCGAAAATAGTTCGAGCTTGTTCGTTCTATATAAATACTAGTACTGTATGTTTATTCACCCGTGGGGTTGTTCAATGAATGGAGGGCCGGGGAGCACAAGTGAACAATACTACCACCTCCGTCTCGGTGAATAAGTCATTCATGTAGTTGTAGGTCGAGGATTTAACTATCTAAATATGTATTATATGTGACAAAAAATATATATTTAGAAACTACATCCACGTAGAAATCTAGTGATATACTTTTCATGACATATAACACATATTTAATTACTCAAATCGATGACCTAGAACTACGCGAATGACTTATTCACCTAGACATAGGTAGTACTACTAGTACTCCCTCCTTTCCGATTTATAGGGATCAATTCAAAAATCTCACCAACCAAGGTAGATGGTGAGTGGTGTAATATTTTTTTGTAGTTTGCAAAAGCACCTAATTAATGCTCTTGTTTTGCTCAAAAAAATGTTTATGAATGCATTAATTGCAATGCATGCATAAAGTACATGCATTGGTCAATTTTCTCTTAATACTTGCATGCAATGATTTAATGCACCTTAAAATCTGAACATGTGATGGTGAACAACCAAATTGAGCCTTATAAAATGGAAAAACTAAAATTTTGAGATAAGCCCTATAAACCGGAAAGGAGGGAGTAGTAAGTAGGAGTCGTACAGTTAGTCACCTTAAATAGAGAGTTTCTTTTCTTTAATGCCACGTACACAAATTGAAACGCTTGTTGTGGAGAGAAAAAGATAATCACTCCACTATATATGTACACAGGGGCCTGAGCGCTTGCTTTGCTAGTGTTGCTCTCTTCATTCTCTCATCCTCTCCAGATCTAAACAAGATGGTAGCGACATTTTCTCTCTGCTCACCGCTCGTCACATATCCAGCCGGATCCATTCGGCCGGTGTGTGTAGAGAACTAGGTGCATCGTTCACGCGGTCATCGCCGGCGAGGGAGGAAACCCACAGCTGCCGGAGGGACCCGATCCTTTGCCCGTGCCGTTCTCTCCGACACAGTGTCGGCTCGGGAGGTCCTCCGACCCTGCTTCCCCCCTGTCGTATTGTGCGCAGATCCGACCTGCCACCGCCGACATCCCGACGACCCTCAGGTGTAAGTTCTTCAAAAGCGGCCTTACTCTACTGCCCCAGCTCCCCACGTGTCTGCATGTGCATCTTTTTCTACTCCCATCAGCTCTTCCAAAGCCACCTAAAATTTTAGTATTATTAGAGGTAAATCTACTTCATGCATTCGAATCTAGGACTTGGTTCAAACAACGAAGAAAGGGGGGAAAGTTGTAGCATGAATCTAGGACTTGATTCAAAGAGGAAATAATAGGGTGAAAGTATTAGAGACCGGATAATCAACCAGTCTCTTGGTTGAAAAGGGAAATAATGGGAAAACGCAGTACAAACTGGATAAGGAACATATCTATTATTGGTTGAAAAAAGGATAGAAAGTGGCGGCTGGTGGACAAGTCAACAGAGTATGTCCAGGATAAGATTTGCTGCCCTCACATAGTAAAAGGTCTGCAGGATTAGATTTGCTGCCCTCACATAGTAAAAGGTCTCCAGGATTAGATTTGCTACCCTCACATAGTAAAAGGTCTCTAGGATTAGATTTGCTTCCCCCACAAAGTAAAAGGTCTCCACGCTTAGATTTGCTGCCCTCACAGAGCATGAACAAACTCGGCATCACCACTTTATGCCTCCTTGTAGGTACATTGTGCTGATGCGTCCACTGTCGCATGTCCCTATACCAACCTTTTGCTATTGTTAATGTAAGGGCGCATGTAAATGAAGCGATCATACTGTTACCTTAAGGACATATCTAACTAGTGTTATCGTTAATCTAATGCCTCCAGTGATATGATGCAATTAAACTGTGGTACAAATGGTACTCCTGCTGTTGCTCCTTTACGCTGTTGAGTGTCCTGGTGTCCCACGGTCCCATGCCCTTAAACCAACTCTTTAGCTGTTGTTGATTTACTGTATTTGGTAAACAAGAAATGCCACCATTAAAGTAATCCCATATTTGACGAATGCATTTTTGATCGTAATGCTTCCGGTAACATGAAGCATTGCTGACGCTATAAAATTTCTACTATCCTTGCACGATTGCCATGAACATAATTAAGATGCTTCTTTTCATTTCGTGTATGTTTCATATATTCTTATTGACTAACAATTGCTTACTTTCTATCTTTTTGTTCTGATAGGGATATCTTCACCTTGTTGCTATTGTGACCTGTTGGTGAACTGCACAAAACACTTTTTTTTGAATGAGTGTCTTGTGCAGTTCAACTAAAATGTCATGTGGGCAAAATCTCTCAATTTTGGTGGAACTGCACAAAATGGTGATTGGAGTTTCCAAAATCTCCGTCAAATTCTGCTAGTAATCTCGTGCAACATTTTATTAGCCTTTGCAAGATGAGCCGCCACTATCACCAAAATGGCACTTTATTTTAGTGGAAATGCACAAAAGGATAAGCAAATTATAGTTGCACCTTACATGAGCCGGACATCCAATCTTAATGTTGCTCAATTTTAGTGCAACTACTAAAGAAGAACCTGCCAGCTCACGAGAGCAAGTACTTCTTGCTAGCTGAATGATGCAATCTTTGCTTCATTTCAGGTGAACTGCAGAAAAAGGCGCATGAATTGAATCATGGAACTCTAGGCTGGCCTCATCCGGGTGGAGCTCCAGGTTGAGTTCAAGGAGTGCCATTATTATAGTAATCATGCTCTTCTTATTTGTGTTGTGCAAACAGGAATACTCAAGTACAGATGTTGTGACGGTCAAAAGCATTCACCAAGTTCTTGGGTTGTATGACACGGCTAGCCAAGATGGATTTAATCCCGATATTCACTTTATCAAAAGTCTCTAATGGGTTGGTTCTGAATCTTGCAAGCTGGGAATCAATGAGATGTGTAGGCATCTTTGTTGTACTTATTATTTGAATCTCATTTGTTGGTTCTGAATCTTGCAAGCTGGGAATCAATGAGATGTGTAGGCATCTTTGTTGTACTTATTATTTGGATCTTATTTGTTGGTTCTGAATCTTGCAAGCTGGGAAACACGACATGATGATGCAAAGGACAACAACCATAACAAACACTTCAAACTTGGTAGTATTATCTGTGTGAAAGTGCGACAAATGTGCTGATCGTGTGCATCCTGAGAATAATAATTCTAATTGTTGTGCATGTTGATCTTGTGGCACTGATAGAATGAGCCAATGTATTGCTTGTTTTAAGAATAAATTTCTATTAAAGCTAATTAAATTTAAGTAAAGTGACCAATAACACTTGTTATTATAGTACCAATACAGACCCGCTCATGAACCGACGTGTGGCCAGAGTAGGTTTCTTAATGGAGGCATTTGAATGCGCCGAGGGTGCATCTTCTGCCGGGCGGGTAGCGGGCGAGGGAGTGGTAGTGACTGTTGTCTCCTGTACACACTCAGTTTACTGTTGAATCTAGTTCCCCAAGAGCTGAAAAACAAACTGCTGTCGCCGCCTACCCACTCATTCACTTGAAGAGACTCCAATGGCAATCTGAGGGGTGAGCCTGCTGGATATGGACTTCAGCAAGGAGTTCACCTTTGAGTTCGCCGTTCAGTCCCATGGCTGCACCAAGTTGAATGTGATGTACACCAATGATCCGGACTCGGTGAAGCTCTGCCTCGCCAAGTTCAAGCAGTACCTACAGGACAAGAAACCATAAGGTCGCAGGACTAGACCTTGCGCCCATCCATTCGTCTCCTGACAAGGACTAGCGGATCGCCGTCGCCCAGGTATGTGTGCGGGACGAGGTTCTTGTCTACCACTGCTGTAGGTCCATTCGAGTTTCTGGACCATTTGCCCGTTTCATCGGCAGCACTGACTGCACCTTCGCTACGGTGGAGAGAAGGGAGAACGCAACGATTCGGCCATCTAGTGCAACAAGCGTGCCGACATCTAGAAGCAATACAAGATCATCGGCAACGGGCATGAGAAGGACTCCGTGGTTGACCTCTACGAGACCATCATCGACCCCTGATACGGCAATATGAAAGAAGACAACGATACCAAGGACCTAAACATGTGGGAGGTACCTCTGAATCTAGCCTACATAACCTACGTGGCCAAGGACGCATACGCATGCTATGACATGTACAGGCGGATCTTGGACATGAGGGCGGGTCTGCTTCCCGTAACCGACGGGTACACGGACAGCCAAAGCGTCATGATCAAGCATGCCAGGAAGGTCTAGATGTTGTACATTATCTGTTTAAGCACCTTTATCATTTGAGTGTTTCATGCATTAGCCTATGTGTCGTAATTATCTGTTTTGTCCGAAATATTTCTTTTAAGAACCATTAACCTGTTTGCTTTTTTAGTGGCTATTTGGTTATGTATGTAACTAGTTCACTCATCCGTTTCAAATCTAAACGGCCCATCCTTTTGCTTAAGTTAGACTTTGAAAAGGCTTTTGATTCTATCCAGCATGAGGCTATCATAAGGATTCTTGTTGCAAAAGGTTTTGACAAAAGATGGATTTCATGGATTAAGCAGTTGTTGTCATCAGGCACTTCTTCTGGCTTGCTGAATGGAGTTCCCGGTAACCATTTTAAATGCAAATGTGGAGTTAAGCAAGGAGACCCAATCTCTCCCTTGCTCTTTGTTATTGCGGCTGACCTCTTGCAGACATTGATCAATGATCTTCTTCAGCAGGGTTTAATAAGCAGGCCACTGCCAACCCATGATCCTAATTTCCCTGTTGTCCAATATGCTGATGACACACTGCTTTTCTTAAATGCTGACAAGGGTCAATTGGGGGCACTGAAATCAGTGTTATATTCTTTCTCAGAGGCAACTGGTCTTCAGATTAACTTCCATAAATCCTCCATGTATCCTATTAATGTGATTGACCAGGTTGCTACTGATCTTGCTGCCTTTTTTGGATGTAAGTTAGGCAAAATGCCTTTCACATATCTTGGTCTGCCAGTGGGGACTACCAGGCCCAAGATTGTGGATCTACTTCCCCTAGTGGATTGTATGGAGAGAAGATTGACAACAAGTTCTTGGTTTTTGCCTCAAGGGAGTAGATTGCAATTAGTAAACTCTGTCATTTCTTCTTTGCCTATCTTCTTCCTTTGCAGCTTGTCAATTCCTCAGGGCATTTTGAAGCAGTTGGAAAGGATTCAGAGGCAGTGTTTATGGAGGAAATATGGTCAGGAGAGGGGCCATTCTCTGGCTGCCTGGCCACTTGTTTGCAGGCCTAAATCGAAGGGGGGGCTTGGAAGCTTAAACCTTGGTTTGCAAAATGAAGCCCTCCTTCTGAAACATCTGAATAAATTTTATAATAAGATGGATGTGCCTTGGGTTCAGTTAGTCTGGGATTCTTACTATTTCCAAAGGATTCCACATGATACTATTCTTTGTGGCTCTTTTTGGTGGAGAGATGTCTGCATGTTGATGGATAATTTTAGAGCAGTCACTTCGGTTGATGTTCATAGTGGAGATACTGTGCTGTTCTGGTCTGATCATTGGCAAATTGGAAACAGTTATGTCCCTCTTCAAGATCGATTTCCTAGGCTCTATTCCTTTTGTCTCCACAAAAACCTCTTAGTTAGGGAAGTCTTTCAGGCTAGTTGTTTCAAAGACCTTTTTTACTTGCCTCTTTCTGAACAAGCCTTTCAGGATCTACAGTAGCTCTCGTCCTTAATGGGGTCTTTCCATATAGACAGTAGCTGTCATGACTCTTGGGGTGGAGGCATGGCAAGAAGTCTGATTATACTGCAAAAAAGTTTTATGACTTTGTCTATCAGCCAATGGTAGCAAACCCCATCCTGGGGTGGATCTGGAGGAGTTGCTGTACAATGTCGATCAAGATGTTTGCTTGGCTTGTTATAATGGACAGGGTTAACACTAAGGACATGATCCAGAGGAGGCACTGGAGGATTAATGATGGGCCTGAATGTGTACTTTGTCCAACTGGGATACTGGAGGACAGAAACCACCTCTTTTTCCAGTGCAATTTCAGTGTTCAGGTGTGGATTTATCTGCAAATTATATGGAAAGATAGTGATGACATGGTGGAGATTGCATGCCATGCTAGAATGGATTTCAACAAACCTTTCTTTGGGGAGGTGGTTTTCACTGCCTGGTGGAATATTTGGAAGGTCAGGAATGACAGAGCTTTCAGGAACATCAAACCATCTTTCAGGGCGTGGAGAAATGGCTTCATTCATGATCTCACTCTGCTCTCTCATAGAATCAAACGGAAGTATAGAGAGGCCTTACTTAAGTGGATTGATTTCCTACCTCCTTGAGGAGAGTTGGTTAAGTGTAGCATTGTAATTATTAGGTATAGTACATCCCTCCCTTGTATAGCCTTCTTTAGGTTCTTGTTTTATTCTTCTTTTATTTTTCCTCAACTTGAGGAAGCACTGTATTGTTCCTGCTCTTATCATTAATAAAATGTTGTGGGGTGTAAGCCCTGCAGTCTTCAAGGTCAAAAAAACTAGTTCACTCGGCTGCCGTGCTTTGAATCTCCTTCCTCCCAACATATTCCCCTTCTCAGGTGGACCCAGTAGGTCTAGTACACAGACATATGGGACCAACCACCTAACCATTTGTATTTCTTTATTTTGTTCAATCATTCGTCCTCTTCCTATAAAGCGGCTGGCCATCATAGCCTATGGCGTTGGCCATGCCATCCCTCTACTCCCACACATTGTTCGGCGGCGGCAACTCCACCGGCCCACCCTGCACCCGAAGAAGTCAATCGTTGTACTCCCCTCCGCCTGCGTCTTCCCCCGCTCCGGTTCGTTTGGTCCGAGGTCTCGAAGTCGTCCTCCGCCTTGGTGATCTCGCCGCGGCGCCACCGTCTGTCGTTCCCAACATGGTCAGCAAAACAAGAGGAATCGGGAGACAACTGTTCGTTGAGAGGCTGACACTCCTGGGGCCACCAGGTCCATGGCCTCAGTTTTGTTGTTTAACATGGGCAGCCCATGACATGTTTCAACATTTTTTGGATCCAGTAGGTATCAAGTGGCCTCTGGGCCTCCCAACCTAGCTTGTCTATAACATCAGCAGCCCAAGTTATGTTTGTTTTTTCAAGACGACGCACAACTCAGTTCTATTTTTCTATAAGAATGCGAAACTGAACCTATGTTTTCTATAAGAATGCAAAACTGAACCTATATTTATATCTTATCTTATTACATATATATATAATAGAAACAACATAAGGTTCCGTTAAACCTGTCGTTCGTCCAACATTTTATAAACCTTCCCACTTCCTTTATTTTTCATTTTCATTAATCCTATATCTTAATTTTCTCCCACTTTCTTTGTCAATGTAAACTGAGCTTTCTCCCAGTAATTTTCCCTAGAACCGATTCAACTGTCCCACGTCTAGCCTAAAAAATAATAATACCCGACGTCCTATTAACTCATCAAATTAAAATGATATTTTATTTTGTAAATTGAAAGTTCTTACAAAATAATATTATTGTTTATATATAACTTGGCAAGTTAACTCCTAGTGATTGCGTACATAAGCTTGCAAAGATTTTACTGACCAATGCAATAATAGACGTGCAATCATGTGTTTATGTTTTTATAACATTTCTCCATCCAGCCCAGCATGATATTTTCACCCATCCCTGCAAGTCCGCGGATTTCAAGAAAAATGCAAATGGGCTTTAAATTCTACCATATATATAAACGGGCTGCATAGATGCTACATCATTGTTTCACCCAGCCCACCAAATGGACTAAAAAACAAATGGACTGGCTGACATGTGGGCCAGTAGGTCGAAGCCGAAGCAAGGCATTGGATTCACATCCAACGGCCGACATTCTTCTTCAATCTCTCATCTTCTTCCCCCAGCGCTGCCGGGACCGCCTGCTCCAGCCTCCGGCGTCCAGCAGCGTTGTTTTGCACGCCTCGCAGTGAAACGCTACCCCGCCGACGGCTAGGCCATCCCTCCACTCCGCACCTCCTGTTATTCTCTACCGAGTGTAGGCCCACCCCACACCCGAACCAGTCAAGTTTCCCACTCCTCTCCGTCTGCGACTCCACTGCCACGTCTTCCCCATCTCCGGGTCATTCCAGTCTGGGGCCTCGTCGTCGTCCGCCGCCTCGCTGCGCTTGGCGCGGCGTGGTCAACAAACGAGAGTCATCGGAAGAGGACTGTACGTGGAGAGCCTGACGGCTGGGACCCACGAGGTCCATGGTCACACGCAAGGAAAGTTCCTCCTTATTAAGCTGTTTCCTCCCCCGATAGCTGGGACCCACTGGCTGTATCTTCGCACGGAAGGAAGTGCCTCCTTGTTATGCGAAAAAAACTATTCCTCCCGATGACAGCTAGGACCCGGCAGATTTGGTGGCTGACTTGTGGGCCTACTAAGCAGACGTGTACGCAGGGCTTTGTCAACTTAATCAACAAATGATTCTAGGAGCTGGACCGTTGGATGTTAGTCCAACAGCCGTGCTCCTTCTTCAACCTCTGTTCTTGCTCCTGTCTCCCATTGGCGGCAGTGCTGCCGCACCCGAACCAATCAAGTTTCCCACTCCTCTCCATCTGTGTCGGTGTACAAAAGTAGGGGCCCTACTTTGTACCCCTATACTTGTGCACGAGCAGTTAGAGGCGCACCTACGGCCACACTTAGCGGGGCAGAAGAGGAAGCAAAGTCACAAGATTACCAGAGCCGTGCTCAAGACTAGAAGCATGAAGAGCAGAGGTGCAAGGTGAAACTCCCCTGGCAAGGCCCTTGCCGGGGCAGCCTTCACGGCCCCGGCAAGAGCCTTGCCGGGGCAACTTGCCCAACACCAACGGGGCCGCCACCCTTGAGTCTAAAAGTTCCCACGCCATCAACCACACTGGAACCAACGCTCGGGAGGCGCCTCCAAGGTGGCATGCAGATCTTTGTGAAGACAAAGGGCCTGCGAGGCCTAGATAGGAACCAGAAAACAAGACAACAGCGAGGCCCCTTGCCGAGGATGCCCACGAGGCCCCGGCAAGGCCCTTGCCAAGGATGCCCACGAGGCCCCAGCAAGACTCTTGCCGAGGGCGCCCGCAAGGCCCCTGCAAGACCCTTGCCGGGAATATCAGCAAGACCACGGCAAGGCCTTGCCGCCCGATCACCGCCCAGGCTCAGTGGCCGACCCACCAACTAAGCAGGTACCCACGTGGCGGTACGTGGCTCCTAAGCCAACTAGTCAAGCACCTACGTGGTGGCATGCAAATCTTCGTGAAGACCATGCCACCACACCAGCTCAGCAGCCTGCCAGCCTACATGGCGTTGCATGCCTCATTGGCCTCGACGCGTGTCGGAGCAAGGCAGAGCGGCGACGGACGGGACGGGCCTCGTTACCGTCCCCGATAAAGTAAGAGGACACCTAAGTAGCGCATTTAATGCGTTTTTTCCTACGGTGCTAGAGATATACTCGACTACTGTACAACTTTCCACCTCCTGTGTGCCACTTTGGCAGCCCCTTTGACTATAAAAGGAGGCCCGCGACGTACTAACAGAAGATTCGGACTTTTTGGACTCTGCACGCTTTGTAGCTAGTCCAAGAACACCAGATAAACACAAGCCAGCAGGAGTAGAGTATTACGCATCACTTGCGGCCCGAACCTGGATAAATTTCCCGTGTTAATCTCTTAAACCCGCTCTTTCCACTGCCCCGCGCCCGCCGACCGTAGAAGGGATTCTCCGTGATCCCGTAGGTGTCGTTTCCACCGACATCTTTGGCGCGCCAGGTAGGGGGCGCAAGCTGTGAAAATCTAGTTTGAAGGTCAGCGCATCGACTTCATCATCACCATGGCCCCCAAGAGAAAGGGGATCACAGCGCGGGTCGCCTAGAGCCGGCCGTCCGCGCCAGTGCGGGCAGGCGACCGGGTGGCCACGGATGAGGCCGGAGACGTGGCCCGCGAGCATGCACGACACTCTGGCGATCAAAGCCAGGCGAGCGGTGTCATTCGAATTCGAGACGACGAGCCGCATGCCGCTGGGTCCGAGGGCGGGGCCGTGCTACCCACGGGCGGCGCGGCAACTTCTATGACGCCCCAGGTGGCACCGGCGCCACGGCCTTCCCAGGCCGCGCGTGATGAGCGACACCGCGATGCCGGAGCCCCCGGGCACCACCGCGGAAAGAGCCCTGTGTGAGGGAGTCCTGGACTAAGGGGTCCTCGGGCGTCTGGCCTGCTAGCCATGGGCCGGACTGATGGGCTATGAAGATAAAAAGAGCGAAGACTCTACCCGTGTCCGGATGGGACTCTCCTTGGCATGGGAGGCAAGCTTGGCAGGCAAATATGAAGATTCCTTTTTTGTAACCAACCTTATGTAACCCTAGATCCCTCCGGTGTCTATATAAACCGGAGGGATATGTCCGTAGAGATGAGTCAATATAATCATAGTCATATAGGCTAGACTTTTAGGGTTTTAGCCATTACGATCTCATGGTAGATCAACTCTTGTAATACTCATATTCATCAAGATCAATCAAGCAGGAAGTAGGGTATTACCTCCATAGAGAGGGCCCGAACCTGGGTAAACATTGTGTCCCCTGTCTCCTATTACCATCGACCTTAGATGCATAGTTCGGGACCCCCTACCCGAGATCCGCCGGTTTTGACACCAACATTGGTGCTTTCATTGAGAGTTCCACTGTGCCGTCATCAAAAGGATTGATGGCTCGCCTTGTCGTCAAGGAAAATATCACCTCCGGAGGAGCCCTGGCCCTAGGCCAAACCCTCCGGCTGGGCGGCTTCACCATGACCGCCTGTTCGGCCCTTAAGCCGACGATGACCTCTCAAGTCATCGAAAATCACCTCCGTGTGGATTCCGAATACTCCAAACAGATGGATCCGATGGAGTTATCATCTTTAAACGAACTCCTAGATCGCATCGCCGCCTTGGGGGTCGCTACAGACTATGATCGGCTTGGGCTTAAACCCGACCAGAGAGAAATGAGAACTCTGCCGATCACCCACCAGATAGTGGTAGTTGAGGAGCAAGACAACGCCTCCTCTATACTGAGGACGAATTGTGTTCAGATCTCCGAGCTCGAGGAGCCGGATACCTGCCTGCAGAAAGACATGCCTTGTCCTCCGAACATAGAATCGGACGACAAGCCCAAAAAATCAGTTGACATTCCGGAGCCCGAACTATTAAGTTCGGAAGTTCTTCAGACTCTGGATCCCAAATTGGGTCAGGGTCCAGATTTAAATCAACCCACCCACCCAACTATAAGCGATCTTATGTACATATGACAGTAGTCTCAGGAAACGATCCATCACTTCTGGGCTAGATTCCTCCTTGTCAAAGACAAGATTAAAGATTGCCATGATGAAGACGCAATCTCAGCATTCTGCAACAATTGCGCGGATGAAGGAATCCTCAACGCCATCAACCGCCGTCGCGTATTACACTTCGCTGACTTAGCAACCATAGTACAGAAGTACTGCGCAATGGAAAGCGCCTGGAAAACTCAGGCAGCTCGTTGGGAACAACCGGTTTCAACTCAGCCCCTCGTCCGGGCAAAAAGGACGCACCCTCGTGGGGCACCTAACCCAATAGTAAAGAAATCAAAGCCCATTATGGGGCATGGAACCGTTCTGGAGGGATGGCTCGACAGGTCATGCAAAATACATGCAACACCGGATACCACACCAACCCACAGCCTTAGAGGATGTTGGATACTCCGGCAAGTGGCCAAGAGCGGCGAAGACCTCCTCACCAAAAATACCCCAGAACAACACCCCCCAGAAGACGACGACCTTAGAGTATTGACGGTCTTTGAGACCTTTTCTTCAAAAGTTCGGCGCAAAAGGGCACTCCGCGACCTCGTCGAAGTCTGCCAAGTCGCAGCAATAAACCCCTGGAACGACACGGCCATAACTTTCAATGCCAATGACGAACAAAAATTCAGGGCAGTCCGGGCACCAGCCGCCTTAGTCCTCAGTCCAATTGTGGATGGCTTTCGGCTCACCAAAGTGCTCATGGATGGCGGCAGCGGACTAAACCTCATCTACGAGGACACACTCATAAAAATGGAAATAGATAGGAGCCGCATTGAGCAAAGTAGCACGACCTTTCGGGGAATTATTCCCAATCGGGAGGCGCGATGCGCGGGTAAAATCACACTCGACGTGGTATTCGGCACACCGGAGAATTATCGGTCCGAAGAAATAACCTTCCAAGTGGCCCCTTGCAACAGCGGATATCACGCCTTACTGGGGCGAGACGCATTCACGTGCTTCCAAGCCATACCTCATTACGGGTACATGAAGATCAAGATGCCCGGGCCCAACGGCACCATCACTCTTGCCAGTGATCCGAACATAGCGCTGCGCGCCGAAAATAAAACCGCATCCTTGGCCCTCGAGGCACTGTCTGAAGCCCTCGCGGCCGAAGAGCTGACCGTGCTGCGCTCCACTGTGGATAGGGATGACGTAATTCTGGACAAATGACCCAAATCCACCTCCTTCAAACCAGTAGAAGAAATAGTCAAATTCCAAGTCCATCCAACGGACCCCAACAAGACAGCATCCATCGGGGCACAACTCGACCCAATGGTCGATGCCGCGCTACGGGAGTTGCTGCGTGAGAACTGGGACATATTCACATGGCACCCTTCTGACATGCCAGGAATACCACGCAGGTTGGCTGAACACAGCCTCAATATCTTAAAGGGATATAAACCGGTCAAACAAACACTGCGGTGTTTTTCTGAACCCAAACGACAAGCTATGGGAGAGGAGCTAGCCAAGTTGCTCGAAGCCGGATTCATCAGAGAAATAAAACACCCGGACTGGCTAGCGAACCTGGTGATGGTACCAAAGAAGGATAAATCCTGGCGCCTATGCGTCGATTTCAAAGACCTCAACAAGGCTTGCCCTAAGGATCCCTTCCCCCTCCCTCGCATCGATCAGATTATTGACGCAACCGCAGACACGACTCACTGTGTTTCCTCGACGCGTACTGCGGATACCATCAAATCAAGATGAAGGAGTCCAATCAAGCCGCAACGGCATTCATTACCCCATACGCGCCTTTCTGCTTCAACACTATGCCTTTCGGGCTCATAAACGCCGGCGCCACCTACCAACGCATGATTCAAACATGCCTAGAGAAGCAGATCAGTAAGACAGTAGAAGCATATGTGGATGATGTCGTCATCAAAACTAGGCACGTTGAGTCACTAATAGACGATTTACGTCTCACATTCGACAACCTCTGTGCATATGACATTAAGCTCAATCCGGAAAAGGGTGTTTTCGGCGTCCCTGCTGGAAAACTGTTGGGCTTCATTGTTTCCAATAGAGGAATTGAAGCAAATCCGGCCAAAATCCGAGCTTTGTCACAGTTGGCTACGCCAGCGGACCTTATACAGGTCCGAAAACTCACCGGATGCGTGGCAGCTTTAAGCCGCTTTATCTCCAGATTGGGAGAAAAGGCATTGCCACTGTATCGCCTACTCCGGCGCATCGATCACTTCAAGTGGATGGATGCGGCAACGGCCGGACTGGAAGAAATAAAAGCCCTTCTAGCGAGCAACCCAATCCTGGCCACGCCAAACATCGGCGAACCCATGCTATTATACATATCGGCGACACACCAGGTGGTGAGCGCCGTGCTCATCGTTGAGCGAAAGCAGGACGGACACAAGTTCCCGCTTCAGAAGGCGGTGTATTACGTATCCACTGTTCTCACACCATGCAAATCCCGGTACTCCCATTATCAAAAGATAGCATACGCGGTCTTCATGGCATCCCGGAAGCTACGACACTACTTCCAAGAGTTTTCGATCACGGTGGCTTCCGAAGTACCACTCAATGATATAATAAACAACCGCGATGCTACGGTCCAGATCGCCATATGAGCCATTGAGCTCCTTCCATTCGATATAACATACAAACCGCGTCGAGCCATTAAATCCCAAGTACTGGCGGACTTCGTCGCCGAATGGACAGAGGCCAAACTCCCTAAAGAGTACGGCACATATTCCAACTGTTTATGTATTTCGATGGCTCCAAAATGCTGGCAGGATTAGGAGCGGGCATCGTTTTAACGTCCCCCACTGGAGACGCAGTCCCGTACGTACTCCAAATATTATACACAGACTCCAACAACGCAGCCGAATATGAGGCCTTATTGCATGGTCTACGGATGGCTGTCTCCATGGGCATACAACGCCTGGAAGTGCGTGGGGACTCAAACCTCGCAATATCTCAAATAAATGGAGATTCTGATGCCAAAGATCCAAAGATGGCGGCTTACCGCAACGCCGTCCTGAAAATGTCAGCTCGGTTCGAGGGGCTCGAGTTTCATCACGTGGCTCGAGCAAGTAATCAAGAGGTGGACGTCCTTTCTCGCCTCGGTGCCAAGCGCGACCCCGTCCCACCCAACATCTTTCCGGAAAGGCCTTTTAAGCCATTCGTGGTGTGGCAAGGGGAGGGCAGCAACACCAGTCCGGATCCGAACACAACCCCAGATTCCAAACACACCGATATCATCGGGGGCTCAGCCACCGAAATAACACCGTCGGCCCATCTCATCATGGCAGTCAGTGCCCCATGGACCAAACCCTTCTTCGCCTACCTTAATAGGAGAGAACTCCCAGAGGATTAGAATGAGGCTCGCCGCATTGTCCGGTGTTCGAAGGCCTACAAGGTTCCCGATGGAGAGCTCTACAAGAAAAGCGCTACCGGAGTCCTTCAAAGATGTATCTCCGAGGAAGAGGGGCGGCAGCTCCTGGCTGAAATTCATGCCGGTCTCGGCGGTCACCATGCTACAGCTCGGGCCCTTGTTAGCAAGGCCTTCCGTACAGGTTTTTATTGGCCTACGGCCCAAGCAGACGCATAGGACCTTGTCCAACGTTGCGTCGGATGCCAGCTTTTCGCCAACCAGAGCCACATGCCACCCACCGCTCTGCAAACAATCCCCATTACTTGGCCTTTTGCGGTCTGGGGGCTTGATATGGTTGGACCCCTTAAAGGAGGAAGACATAAGAAAAAATATCTGCTGGTCATGGTGGATAAATTCACTAAGTGGATAGAGGCCAAACCAGTTAAAACGGCTGAAGCCGGACCAGTGAAAGACTTCATATCCGACATTGTACACCGTTATGGTGTCCCACACAGCATCATCACCGATAACGGCTCCAATTTCACAGCTGATGAGGTGAAAAACTGGTGCGCCAATCTGGGCATTAAGCTCGATTACGCCTCCGTCTATCACCCACAAACAAACGGTCAAGTCGAACGGGCCAATGGTCTTATTATGAGCGGTATCAAGCCTAGACTGGTGCGGTCTTTGAAAGAATTAGATAAGCACCGGGTTGAGGAGCTCGACTCCGTACTCTAGGGGATGTGGACCATGCCCAATCGCACTACCGGATACACACTTTTCTTCATGTTGTACAGCGCAGAGGCTGTGTTACCCTGCGACATTATTCATGACTCACCTAGACTGCGCATGTACGAAGAGAGAGAGGCCGAGCTTGATCGGTAGGACAGCTTAGATGCCCTGGAGGAGGAGCGCGACGTTGCAAAAGCCCATTCTGCATTTTAACAACAGCAGGCTCGCAGGTATCAAAGCAGAGAAGTGTGGGCCAAGACGTATAATGTTGGCAAACTTGTTCTACGCCTGCCGGAGAAGAAAAAAGGACAAACTCAAGCCCAAGTGGGAGGGTCCCTTCATCATTGATGAAGTTCTCACCGGAGGAGCGTACCGCCTGCATGATGCATCAGACAATCGCCTAGAGCCGAAACCCTGGAACGCGGCCAGACTCCGAAGATTCTATGCCTAGCACCGAACTCTTTGTTCGTCTCCTTCTCCCTATTGTTTTCATTACTTTTTCCTCTCTTTTCGCCTTTTCCTTTTTAGCCTTAAAGCTTTTCGTGCGGCTAAACCATGCGCCTGTGACATACACATCCTCAAATATGTATGTCAATTATACTTGGGGGCTTCTTTGACAGAAGCTTATTATTGTTATTTTTCGAGCATCAAGCTCATCACATATGCGCATTTTCCCCATATGTCCTTTTCTTTGCCATTATATGCATCGATATGACTTAAGTTTTGGCCAAGCTGGGTTGCCTGGCTCCTGTGCTTATGCCCTACGTTCCCGTTAGTTCGGCTAGGGCATAAAGGGAGCACCTCTGCGATTGTTACTGCCGGATCATCCAGATGTGTACCTCAGACTAGGTGAAGCCAAAAGCTAGCGTTCTTAAGGGAATATTCGGTCGGCGAACTAAAGATGTCTTTTACATTCATTCAAATATGAACCCCCAGATGTCGAATATATTGTGATTTTTTCAATCACAGTTCGGACATGCACATTAACGCATGTACACCCAGGGAAAGGAACCCTTAACGGAACTATTCTCTCTGGAGATGTTTCTTGCAATTATAATGTAATATAACATAACTAGCCGGATACAACTTGTCTGTTCAAGCAACTATGACCCCTATGCCTGGTTTCCATGCATTCCCCGGTCTATTTTATCGCTTAGGTATTCGGAAACACTCCGCACCTTCGGGTACAGAGGTCGAAGCGAAAAGGTCTGCCATGACAATCGTTTTACAATTCAGCTAGAGTTACATATGTCAAGGAAAGTACGTAGTCATTTGGACTCAAAAATTTCCTCCTCTACACCGTCCAGCAGGCTGTCTAACTTACAATCCTGCTGGGAATACTTGGCGGCTACCGCTACTTGGTGATATACCAAATTAACGGGAACTTCTTTCCCATCTGACCCTAGAGGTCCGACCCGGGCCATATGATTTGGATCAAGCTTGGTGTACCGTGTTTTTACCATGGCCTAGGATTCTCGTGCACCTTCCCGGCAGGCCGATATCTTCCATAATCGGAAACGCCGCCGCGCTCCCTTGAATAGCTCTATAAGCTCCTCCATCCTTCCTGGAGGGGAGGCGGATGGCCATAAAGCCTTGGCAACACTTCTCATCGCATGTCGAGCTTGCTCGTGCATTTGCGACAGCTCTTGAAGCAGATCGCCCGAGAATCCGGACATCTCCTCTTCGGGACGACTGGTCAGCACACCTGCAGACATAAATCTGTGAGTCCGCCTTATCTTTGAATTACTCGAAGGTGAGTTCGACCACATAATGAATATGCCGCCTCGCAGCCTCTTATTTTCCTTCACGGAATCCGCCAGCTGGGCCCGTACATCTTTCAGTTCTTCGCCTAGCTGGGTATGGGCATCCTGCGGCTTGTTTTTCTCATCTCTGGCTCGTGTCAGCACACGATCGCCCGCGGCCAGCAGTCTTTTTGCTTCTCGTTCTTCCGCTTGGGCGGCTTTTAGTTGCTCCTTCAGTTGATCTGACGATCCTGCCATAAGATGAGAAACAGTGTTAGCATTGACGGTAAACAATTATGTTTTCTCGATGGAAGGGAACATTACCAGGTGATTCCTTCTTGGATTTCTCTAGTTCGGCGGTAGCGGCAGTTAGCTGGGTCCGACACTTTTCTAGTTCCTGAGACAACATGTTGTTTTTCTCTGATAACACCTGGTCATACAACGATCCTTAAATCAGTTGTATCAACTGCTTCAAGTCTCAGGAGCTACTGGTATATAATTATCAGTTTTATACAATAAAATTACCCGTATATCTTTTACATGTTGGTTTGTGGCTCTGGCAAGCCCGTCTCAAGCAGCTTGAATATATGCATCAGCCGAGCTGAAGGCATTGAACGCCTTGTTCGTAAAGCCTGGGTCACGTAGAGCGGCTCTCCGGCGCTGATGATTCATGGCGCTCTCCACTTCCGAGTTTGTGACGGATACATCATCCGACTCCTCTGCCGAAGGACAATCTGGTGTCACCCCCGTATCAGGCCTTGCCTTTAAAGCAGGGTCGGTAACCTGACTTGTGGAGGCGCGGTCGGTAAGATTCCCGGACATAGTCCGGCGAACGCTTTTCCTGACAAGACAAGGCGGATAGTGTCACAGTTGGATGTGACTGCCAAAGGGCATATTTGAAAGCCATACCTCTTCGATGAAGGCCTAGTCGTATCCTCGTTTGCCTTCCTCTTTGAAAGCTTGCCCGGCGTGGGTGCCGCTCTCTTGGGAGTTGCCTCTTGGGTAGCAGGATGCGCCGAACGCCTCCCCTTTTGAGCACGAAACAGTGCGGTGGGTGAGGCAGAACAAGGAAACTCTTTCGGAGGAGATGTCTCCTGATCACTTACGTGTGAAGCATGGAGAAGACTGGGATAATCGGCGGTGATGGCCACTTCCGTGCCGTCATAGCTCGCCTGGTAAAACACACCGTCCTCGAGCACCACGAATATGTCCGGATCCTCTTCGAATCCAGGGTCAAGGTCCCGATTATGGCCCTCTGGTTGCGGGGCAGGGCTGTAAAGCCCCTCGGAGATCTTTCGCAGTGCTGTTACAAATGGACGGATTAATATTCATTGAAAGAGATTCTGGGAGTGAGTAGAGCAGAGGGGTTGGGACTTACCCAGCTAGGAGGATTATACATCGAAAATCCATCTCTGCGCTTGATATGAAGAAATTCCTCTTCCTCCCCTTTGAACAGTTCGGCCAGTATTTTGGCCAGAGCGGTGGGGGTGTCCGGACCCTTCCGACCACAGCAGGAGCCGTCATCCTCCCCATTGTAGTGCCACATGGGAAGACCTCTGTATTGGAGTGGCTGAATCCCTTGTACTATGGAAGTCGCCATTACCTCGACTATTGATAATTCAGACTGGGCGAGCGTCCTTATCTTGCTCATGAGTTGACGAACCTCCGCACTATCTTCCTCCTCAAGGCTCCGAGGGCGCCAGCTGTGGCGTTTCTTCAAGGGAACGCTTGTGAACTCGGGGAGACCCCTCCGAACTGGGTCGGGAAGTGCGACGTCCTCAATGTAGAACCATTCGGAAGGCCATTCTTCGGATGCCTTCTTTGGTGTGCCGGACAGGTATCCGGTCCCGGCGATGCGCCATATTTCAGCTCCGCCCACTTCAAATATTGATCCCTCGTGGTTGCGTGGGACAAGACAGAATAGCTTTCTCCACAATTCAAAATGGGCCTCGCAACCCACGAATAGCTCGCAAAGAGCGACGTAACCCGCGATATGCAGGATGGAGGCGGGAGTGAAACTGTGTAGTTGGAGGGCATAATACTCCAGAAGCCCTCAGAGGAACGGATGAATTGGAAATCTAACACCTCTTAGCAAATAAGGGATGAAACACACTCGTTCCCCTCCAGATGGATTGGGGAAATCCTCCGCCTGGACCCCGTCATTGAAGGAGGTCAACCCCGCCAGAACAGGGACCAGATCCGCGGGGGGAAGAAATCCCTGTGTTTGCAGCTTCTTTAGCTGACCATGGGATACGGAACATTTCTCCCAATCGCCTTTTTTTGGACGCTGGGAAGGGAGGAGCTGGGAACGCTAGACATGTTGGAGTGGTCTTTCCTAGCAATCTCTAAGGATTTTTTCGCGTGGTGCGAATGGATCTGAGATCCAATCTCTTTAAATAGACACTCTTTCTTACATGGCCGGGGTGTTAAGTGCAAAAATACCCTGACCTCTCGCATTCGCTTGACACGTGGAAGCTGAAGTTGTTGATACACAGAAGCCAAGGGGTGCGACATTGAGTGGAAGGCCGAATACATCGCTTTGAAGTCATCGAAGGAGGAACCCGGCTTGCAATGCCGAAGACAATCTGCTCGCTGGACACCTCGTCATTGAAGCTTGGTTCCAGGGCTACTGAGGGAGTCCTGGACTAAGGGGTCCTTGGGTGTCCGGCCTGTTAGCCATGGGCCGGACTCATGGGCTGTGAAGATACAAAGACCGAAGACTCTACCTGTGTTCGGATGGGACTCTCCTTGGCGTGGGAGGCAAGCTTGGTAGCCAAATATGAAGATTCATTTTTCTGTAACCGACCTTATGTAACCCTAGATCCCTCCGGTGTCTATATAAACCGGAGGGATTGGTCCGTAGAGACGAGTCAATATAATCATAGTCATACAGGCTAGACTTTTAGGGTTTTAGCTATTATGATATCGTGGTAGATCAACTCTTGTAATACTCATATTCATCAAGATAAATCAAGCAGGAAGTAGGGTATTACCTCCATAGAGAGGGCCCGAACCTGGGTAAACATTGTGTCCCCTCTCTCCTGTTACCATCGACCTTAGACGCACAGTTCGGGACCCCCTACCCGAGATCCGCCGGTTTTGACACCGACACTGTGCGCCACTCGCAGGACGCACCAGGCCGGCGTGCGCGCTCAGACACCGGCGGAAGCGGCACGCGACCGCGAGACCGTGACAGAGCCCCTTCTAACCTGGTTAGAAGCCGGAGCGCGTCACGGTCTACGCAGCTCTCGCCGCCGCCCACGACAGCAGAAGCGCTGGCGTGCGTGCAACTGCTCCTCGACTTCCCCCTGCTGCGGTGAAGCTCGTCGAGTGGAGGGCCACCATCCGGAGCCTTGTCAGCTTTGCCAACAAAGACGAGCTGCTCCCAACAGGACCCTCACGTCGGCGTTCTGTCAAGCCGGTGCATGCCGGCGGTGGGGGGACCGGAGACTCTGCGACCACGGTGCATTCTCCTCCCCCGTGGCCGCGACAGCAGCCACCGACCCGTCGGGCCGACGCCTATGACAACGTTTCCACAGCGTCGTCCGACCCGCGAATCCACTGCGACCAACGTCGAGTTCTTCGAGAGCGAGCAAGGAAGACGCTCGAACTACCATCGAGCGACGGTGGGAGGCGCGCCATCAGTCAGATCGGCGTGCAGGGCCTGCTATGGACCACCCAGCGCCAGGGGGCCCTGGCGGCCTGCCTTACAAGGTGGGTTGTCAGGCCTTTACCCGAGAGCTGCGGCAGTTCCAGTGGCCCTCCCACCGCACGTTCAAGCCTGATGTTGGGGAAAAGTACAACGACAAGACTCACCCGTCAGAGTTCCTCAGCATCTACACCATCACGATGCAAGCCGCCGGGGCTCGCGACGATAAGGTGCTCGCCAACTACTTTCCGTTGGCACTTAAGCCCAACTTCATGTCGTGGTTGATGCACCTGTCGGTGGATTCCATCTCTTCCTGGTCGGACCTGTGCCACGAGTTTGTTGGCTCCTTTACCGAAGGCCACCAAGCTCCTCGCCAGGCAAGTGACTTGCATGTCATCCCCCAAAAGGATGGTGAGTCCCTGCGTAAGTACATACAAAGATTCAGCCGTGTGCAGTACACCATCCCAGACGTTCATCCCGCCGCTGTCATCAGTGCGTTCCATCAGAACGTACGCAACCGCAAGATGCGCGAATAGCTGGCGATGAACAAGGTCAAGGATGTAGCCGAACTTTATGTTCTAGTTGATAGGTGTGCTCGGGCTGAGGAAGGAAGGAAGTACCCCGGCGAAGACACCGGCGCGGGAACCGACTCCACGGACGAAGACGCCGCAACCCCGACGAAGAAGGGTCGGCGCTGTAACAGGAAACGTAAGGGTAGGACTGTGCTTGCCGTTGAGGGATCTGGCGACCTCGGAGCCACCAAGAAGGCCATGGCCGACGACCCCGGCAAGGAGGTTGCCGGGTGTGCCACCTGCCGGGCCTTGGCGGCCGCCGACAAGCCAGGAGGCTCCGACAAGCAGTACTGCAAGATCCACCGCACCAAGGGCCATGACCTCCAGAACTGCCGACAGGTTGAGCTGCTTGCTGAAAAGTAGAAAGCTGAATATGAAAGGCGGGACAAGGAGAAGGGTCAGGATGGTGCTGAGGGGTCCGGCAAGAAGCGTGGCGGCCAAGGGGGTCGCCGCGGCAAAGATAATCAACAAGAGAGGCCCGCTCGGGGCCGCGACAAGAAGGAAGAAGATGATGATCATGACGAGGACAACGAGTCCGGCGAGCACGAATTCCAGAAAGCTACAGAGGCTATGTGCGTCGACGGTGGCGCCTCGCTGCACACCTCTCACTGCCAACTGAAGAAGTGGACGCGTGAGGTCACTACGGCAGAGCCATCGTCCGATGCCCAGAAGCCACTGAAGTGGTCCCGCACGCCCATCACTTTTGACACCGAGGATCGCCCTGATCACACGACTGCAGTCGGGTGTTTGCCGTTGTTTGTTTCACCAACAATACGCAACCTCAAGGTGACCAAAGTGCTGGTTGACGGTGGGCCGGTCTGAATTTGATCTCGCCCACTGCGATCAAGAAGTTGTAGATTCCTGATGGAGATCCCGAGGAGACGGGCACGTTCCAAGGGGTCAACCCGGGAAGGAGTCAGCCAAAGGGTAAGATCATGCTGCCCATTACCTTTGGGGGCGAGCTCAACTACATGACGGAGAAGATCGTTTTTGATGTTGCCGAGATCCCCTTGCCATACAACGGAATCCTTGGCCGCCCAGCGCTGGCCAAGTTCATGGCGGCGTCACACTATGCCTACAACACATTGAAGATGCCGGGGCCGCTGACCATCATCACTGTCCCCTCTGACAAGAAAGACGCGCTCGTCTGCGCCGACCAACTCTACGGAGAGGCAATTGCACCAACTGCCGCCAAGGCACTTGCTCCTGCCGCTGAAGCCCCGGGAAGGAAGAAGGCCGGCAAGACCTCTTGCACCCACTCTGGCAAGCGCACCTCTTCCGAGTGCTATGCTCCCGTTGATGACGTGCCAGAGAGCTCCACCGGCAAGAGCAAGAAGTCCAAGGCTGCACCACCAGAAACTAAGAAGATGTCCGTCAAGGAGGACGGCACGGGCGAGGCTTTCACTATAAGCACCAGCCTCGACAGCAAATAGGAAAGCGCGCTCGTCACCTTCCTGCAGGCGAATGTCGATGTATTTGCATGGCAAGCATCTGACATCCCCGGTGTTCCCAGGGAGGTGACTGACCACCATCTTGTTGTCTGTCCTCACGCGCGGCCCGTCAAGAAGAAGGTCAGGAAGCAAGCTTTGGAGCGACAAGAGTTCATCATTGAAGAGATCATGAAGTTGGAGGCGGCAGGCCTGGCTAGAGGATTACTCCACCCCACGTGGTTGGCCAATCCGATGGTCGTGCGTAAGGCGAATGGGAAGTGGAGGCTGTGTATTGACTACACAGATATCAATAAAGCTTGTCCAAAGGATCCTTTCCCTCTGCCACGCATCAACCAGATTGTAGACTCCACTGCTGGGTGTGACCTCCTGTCATTCCTCGACGCTTATTTGGGACACCACAAGATCTTCATGATGAAGGAAGACGAAGAGAAGACCATGTTCATCACTCCATGTGGTACGTACTGTTTTGTACGGATGCCTTTCGGGTTGAAGAGCGCTGGTTCGACGTTTGCCCGGGCGGTCCAAATTGGTTTTGAGCCCCAGCTGCATAGAAATATGGAAGCCTATATGGACGATATAGTGGTCAAAACCAAGGACAGGGCCACGCTCGTCCAAGATCTAGAAGAAACATTTGCGAATCTGCGCAAGATGAACCTCAAGCTCAACCGACAGAAGTGTGTGTTCGGTGTCCCGTCCGGCAAACTTCTCGGGTTCTTTGTGTCTCAACGCGGAATCGAAGCAAATCCTGACAAGATCAATGCCATTGAGCAGATTCAGGCGCCGAAACGAGTCAGGGACGTCCGTCGGCTTGCTGGCTACATTGCCGCCCTGAGTTGGTTCATCTCCAACTCCACTAAGCACACCCTCCCCTTTTTCAAACTTTTGAAAAAGGTGGGTCCAGTAAAATGGACTCCGGAGGCAGAGGCAGCGCTGCAAGATTTAAAAGGTATCTTTCCTCCATGCCGATACTAGTCGCACCTAAACAACAAGAGTCGTCGCTGCTATACTTAGCGGCAACGAATCAAGTGGTTAGTGCTGCGCTAGTGGCGCAGAGGGAACTCGAGGGAGAAGCGGCAGTAGCAGCGGAGCCGTCAGATGATGGGCCGGGGCCCTCCCCGGCGGGGCTTGACGCCGGTAAGGCGGAATCTCCGACAAGGCCCAGTCCCGGCGAGGCGAAGTCTGCGCAGATGGCGAAGTTGAACAGAAGAAGAAGATGGTGCAGCACGCAGTTTATTTTGTCAGTTCCCTCTTGTAGGGGGCTAGGTCAAGGTATTATGGTATGCAGAAGGTACTTTTCGGCCTCCTCATGGCCTCGAGAAAGCTGCGCCACTATTTCCAAGCACATGGGATCACCGTTGTTACCCGCCTCCCGTTGCAATGAATCTTGCACAACCCAGATGCAACTGGGAGGATTGTGGAGTGGGCATTGGAGCTGTCGAGCTTTGGCCTCAAGTTTGAAAGTACTTCAACGATCAAGAGCCGAGCCTTGGTAGAGTTCATAGCAGAATGGACCGCAACGCCCGACGAAGAAGTTCAAGAGACCACCCTTCCCAGCAAGGAAACGCGCCGCGATTGGATTATGTAGTTTGATGGAGCTTTCTCATATCAAGGTGCTGTTGCCGGCGTAGTGCTCGTCATGCCCATCGGAGAGCACCTCAAGTACGCAGTCCAGATTCAATTTCCCCTGGAAAAATAGATGAACAACACGGCAGAGTACGAGGGACTGCTTCCGGTCTCAGGATC
Source organism: Triticum aestivum (assembly GCF_018294505.1). Classification (NCBI taxonomy): domain Eukaryota; kingdom Viridiplantae; phylum Streptophyta; class Magnoliopsida; order Poales; family Poaceae; genus Triticum; species Triticum aestivum. The sequence continues at coordinate 365,242,583 of NC_057814.1, read as the reverse complement.
GCGGCAGACCTTGGGATCAGGAAGCTCATCGTCAGGGGTGATTCACAGCTCGTCATCAAGCAAGTCAACAAGGATTACCAGAGCCCATTGATGGAAGCCTACGTGGATGAGGTGAGGAAGTTGGAAGAGCGTTTTGCCGGATTGCAAGCAGAGCATGGCCCCCAAGCGGAGAACAGCATTGCTGACGATCTGTCGAAGCGCGCTGCCCTGAAGTTGCCTGTGGAACCAGGTACCTTTGTGCTTCAATTAACTGAACAGTCCGTCGAGCCATCAGCAGGACAGAACAAGCGAAGGAAGGTGGGCCCTTGCAAGTACTTTCCCGCCGGGCTCCAGGAGCCACGGGCAAGGACGTTGCCGGGTGTCCCAAGCCTGCCGGAGAGCAACAACCCCCGGCAGGGCCTCAGGCCCTGGCCGTCGAGGCAGTTGCCCCTACGGCCGAAGATGTGCCTTTAGTTCTTTCCGTCGAGCCCCAGGCTCCGGCATGGGTGCAGTCCACCGTCGGTTCCTCCAAACAGGGGAGCTTCCTGAGGAACAACAAGAAGCAGAGAAAGTAGCCCGTCGGTCCAGCATGTACCAGTTTGTGGATGATGCCCTGTACAGAAGGAGACCAAACGGTGTGAAGTTGAAGTGCATTCCCCGGGAAGACAGACTGAGGCTGTTGGCAGAAATACACGGAGGCATGTATGGCTCCCACATAGGGTCGAGAGCCCTTGCCGGCAAAGCGTTCCGACAAGGCTTCTTTTGGCCCACCGCCCTCCAGGATGCAACTGCCCTAGTAACCAAGTGTGAAGCGTGCGAGTTCCATTCGAAGAAGCTTCATTAACCAGCCCAAGCCCTTCAGACAATCCGTCTTTCCTGGCCATTTTCGGTCTGGGGCTCGACATACGAGGCCCCTTTCCCCGCGTTGTCGGGGGCTTTGAGTACTTGTACGTCGCGATCGACAATTTCACAAAGTGGCCGGAAGTGGAACCAGTGAGAAAGGTGACAACACAGTCAGCTGTCAAGTTCTTCAAGGGGCTAGTCTGCCATTTTGGTGTGCCCAACAGAGTCATCACCGACAACGGCACGCAGTTCACGAGCCGCACCTTCATGAAGTACATTCAAGACCTCGGCAGCAAGGTCTGTTTTGCTTCTATTGCCCATCCTAGAAGTAACGGCCAGGCTGAAAGGGCAAATGCAGAAGTGTTGCGAGGCCTCAAGACTACGACTTTTGACAAGCTACACAAGTGCGGAAGACGCTGGGTTGATGAGTTGCCAAATCGAGCTACTGGCCAGACACCATTTTGCCCTGGTTTATGGGGCAGAGGCAGTTCTCCCCACGGAACTCATATACGGGTCACCTCGAGTGCTCGCTTATGATGAGCTTGAGCAAGAGCAGTTACGCCAAGAGGATGCGACGCTCCTTGAGGAAGATCGTCTTCGGGCTGCTGTGCGAGCTGCTCTCTACCAGCAGGCCTTGCGCCGCTATCATAGCCGCAAGGTTCACGCCCGAAACCTTGAGGAAGGCGACCTTGTTCTTTGGCGGATTCAATCCGCTAAGAATTCAAACAAGTTGACACCGAGATGGGAGGGCCCTTATCGAGTAATGCGAGTCAGCAGGCCCGGCGCACTTCGCCTGGAGACCGAAGATGGCATTCCAGTGAGCAACTCCTGGAATATCGAACATCTTTGCAAGTTTTACACCTAAGGCGCGGTTGCCGGGAGCCCCGGCAACCCCCATTTTGTACTAGCCTTGCCGGCAAGACATATAACCCTATGTACAAAGCCAGGCGCAGACCCTGAGCTAAGCGCTGGCAACCTAAGTTTTAGCATGCATGCTAGGTTTAGTCTCTCTCTCTCTTTGTTAGGGTCGATAGTGCTTAGCGGCGACTAACCCCTAGCATCGAGGTTGAGTGTGAGTCTCTCTGTTCCTTCCCATCCTTTCCTTTAGTTCGCAGGATGCGCGGGCGTTTTTGCTAAGCTGTTTGGGGGAAAGGAAACAGGCCGACGCCCAATCCCCGTCAAGCCAAGGTTGCTGGGGGCTACAGATCCAGAGATCTGACCACGGCAAGCCAAGGCTGCCGGGGCTGCAGAATCAGATAAGTCTTTCATCCCCCACTCTACACTTCTGTATGGAACTTGAACGTAAGAAGCTTCGCTCACTCTTATACCACCGTACTCCCTCTTTCCCGTGTCCAAGAACCTTTCTTTGGGCCGGAACTTGGTTGTAGTGCGGTGGAAAGGGAACAAATGAAGGGCCTAATCCTACTTTGCCCCTACCTCCGCCAAGGGCGTGAGTGTAGTCGAGCTATAGAGCAGGAGGATGGCAAGGTCTGTTGCCGGGTAACGATGTTTATTTTAAGATAACAAGGATTCGATCCTTGGTGTGGGCCTCGCTCGCGCACAAAAGAACCCGGTAAACACCCCTTTTTCTTCATTAATACGTTGTTAACAAGTACCATTCATACGGAATGTGAGCTTGGGTAAGGGGATTACATGGTTTTAATCTAGCAAGTGCCCGCAGGCTTAAAGACTAAAAAGAGATAAGATGCCAGTAATCCCTTTCTTGTCCCTCTCCTCAGGAAAAGGAACGGAATGGCAGAAGGGCAAAAGAAGTGCCTCGGCGAGATACGAGCAGCAGAAGACACCAAGAGAACATCCCGGCGGCCGTCCGAAAGAGGGTTGGTGATGATGGTGTCGGGAGAAGAGCCGAAAGATGAGGCAGCGGACCGCCAATACGAGATAAAGGCGTCGGTGCCATCGGACTCCGACTTGACGGCCCGCCACCCGCCTTCTTCATCTTCTCCGGCCTTCCCATGCAAGCCGCCCAAGGAGGAGACCCCGAGAAGTTCAAGGAGCTGGCGATGCAGATGGTGGCGCTATCGGCACCACCCAGGGACGGTGTGTCCGACGCCTAGTCGGACCCGTCATCCTCCCGCTCGCTACCCTCGTCGCTGCTGTCGCTGTCCTCCTCATCGCCGTCGCGCGAGGAGGATCTCTCATCATCTGTCGAGCTCTCCGTGCAGCACCCTAACCTGTGTCCCGAGCGCCCGAAGACCTTGACGGAGAGCAGGTCGCTCTCCACTAACTTGAAGAGGAGAACGTGCCCCTTCATCAAGCAATGGGCGCGTGCGAAGGTTTTCCAACCCTGACGGAGGAGCATTACATGAGGGGCGGGGAACCTTGTGTTCGCCCACATGTCTCCATTGCAACACCCCTTCATGTGAAGTCTCAACCTCTATGGCTGGTCAATCTCCAGCACCCTCGTGAATGCCTCGGGAAGATGGAGGCGGCTGCGCGGCGGCTCACGCAATTCCAGGATGAACTCCAGCGCCATGTCCCCGACATGACCGCTTGACGGAGCAGGACGAGATGGTGGAGGAGATGCTGATGGAGACGATGACGACGCGGGTGTCCCCCTTCCGTGCCCACCACTACCTAGACCGCCTCACCGACCGCGCCCCCGTTCAGCGCCTCTGCCTCGAGCATGGCCCTCACCTTGGGCATCCGGCTCTTCCTTTACCGCCGCAGCTCTCTAGCGGGAGGAAGACCTGGTCGCCTCCACGGAAGGACGACCACGACCGCACCCTCTCGCCATGACAAGGGAAGGAAAGGGATCAAACTGGAAGCGGATGGATGCGGGAAGGCGCGGTCCCTCTCCCCTTTTTATAGGGGGCGGGGCCAAGCAAGCCTAAGGGCGGCCGCCCCAATCAACCAATCCATCTATCGGGGGCGCGAGGAAACAGGACCGACCCGCTGCTCCAATCAGCGGCGCCCGGCCCCCCGCCCCGGCATTAAAGCCCGTGCCCTCTGTGTCCATCGCCTGCCCTCCCCGAGGCATGGGGGACACGTGGCGAGCGAGCCAGGATTCAGATGGCAAGTGGAACAACCGTTTCACGCCCCGCGATCGTGGGGCACGGATGCCATGATGGCCACGACCCGAATCCACCTAGTAAATGAGCCGCGCCCCTGCGGCTTCCCCTATTTTTATGGGAGGGGGGATGCGGGCTGCCTCTTTACTACTAAAACCACGGGGTGACGCAAGCATGCTACGGTCACTCCACGCACGACCCCCACGTCACGCATTCAACACGGGTCGTGGGGAAGTGCAACTGGCGTGGGAAGTTACTGCGGTAAAACTTAGCCCCGCGTGCCCGCGCATTGTTTTGGGCCTAGCCCAACAACGCGTCGCGCTTATGTCTGGCCCAGGCCCGGGGGCTCCTGTCGGTGTACAAAAGTAGGGGCCCTTCTTTGTACCCCTTTACTTGTGCACGGGCAGTTAGAGCCACACCTACGACCCCACTTAGCAGGGCAGAAGAGGAAGCAAAGTCACAAGATTACCAGAGCCATGCTCAAGAACAGAAGCATGAAGAGCAGAGGGGCGAGGTGAAACTCCCCCGGCAAGGCCCTTGCCGGGGCGGCCTTCACGGCCCCGGCAAGAGCCTTGCCAGGGAAACTTGCCCAACACCAACGGGGCCGCCACCCTTGAGTCTAAAAGTTCCCACGCCATCAACCACACTGGAACCAAGGCTCGGGAGGCGCCTCCATGGTGGCATGCAGATCTATGTGAATACAAAGGGCCTGCAAGGCCTAGATAGGAATCAGAAAACAAGACAAAACGAGGCCCCTTGCCGAGGGCGCCTGCAAGGCCCCGGCAAGACCCTTGCCGGGTATATCAGCAAGACCACGACAAGGCCTTGCCACCTGGTCACCGCCCCACCTCAGCGGCCGACCCACCAACTAAGCAAGTACCCATGTGGCGGTATGTGGTGTTGGAAATATGCCCTAGAGGCAATAATAAATGGTTATTATTATATTTCTTTGTTCATGATAATAGTCTATTATTCATGCTATAATTGTATTGTCCGGAAATCGTAATACATGTGTGAATACATAGACCACAACGTGTCCCTAGTAAGCCTCTAGTTGACTAGCTCGTTGATCAACAGATAGTCATGGTTTCCTGACTAAGGACATTGGATGTCATTGATAACGGGATCACATCATTAGGAGAATGATGTGATGGACAAGACCCAATCCTAAGCATAGCATAAAAGATCGTGTAGTTTCGTTTGCTAGAGCTTTTCCAATGTCAAGTATCTTTTCCTTAGACCATGAGATCGTGGAACTCCCGGATACCGTAGGAGTGCTTTGGGTGTGCCAAACGTCACAACGTAACTGGGTGACTATAAAGGTGCATTACGGGTATCTCCGAAAGTGTCTGTTGGGTTGGCACGGATCGAGACTGGGATTTGTCACTCCGTGTGACGGTGAGGTATCTCTAGGCCCACTCGGTAATGCATCATCATAATGAGCTCAATGTGACTAAGGCGTTAGTCACGGGATCATGCATTGCGGTATGAGTAAAGAGACTTGCCGGTAACGAGATTGAAATAGGTATTGGGATACCGACAATCGAATCTCGGGCAAGTAAAATACCGATTGACAAAGGGAATTGCATACGGATTGATTGAATCCTCGACACCGTGGTTCATTCGATGAGATCATCGTGGAACATGTGGGAGCCAACATGGGTATCCAGATCCCGCTGTTGGTTATTCACCGGAGAGGCGTCTCGGTCATGTCTGCATGTCTCCCGAACCCGTAGGGTCTACACACTTAAGGTCCGTTGACGCTAGGGTTGTAGAGATATATGTATGCGGAAACCCGAAAGTTGTTCGGAGTCCCGGATGAGATCCCGGATGTCACGAGAGGTTCCGGAATGGTCCGGAGGTGAAGAATTATATATAGGAAGTCAAGTTTCGGCCACCGGGAAAGTTTCGGAGGTTATCGGTATTGTACCGGGACCACCGGAAGGGTCCCGGGGGTCCACCGGGTGGGGCCACCTATCTCGGAGGGCCCCGTGGGCTGAAAGTGGAAGGGAACCAGCCCTTAGTGGGCTGGGGCACCCCCCTTGGGCCTCCCCCCATGCGCCTAGGGTTGGGAACCCTAGGGGGGAGCTTCCCCCTTGCCTTGGGGGCAAGGCACCCCTTCCCCCCCACTTGGCCGCCGCCCCCCCCTTTGGATCTGATCTCCAGGGCCGGCGCCCCCCAGGGGGCCTATATAAAGGGGGGGAGGGAGGGCAGCACACTACAGCCTTGGGCGCCTCCCTCCTCCCCTGCAACACCTCTCTCTCGCGCGCAGAAGCTCGGCGAAGCCCTGCCGGAGACCCGCTACATCCACCACCACGCCGTCGTGCTGCTGGATATCCATCAACCTCTCCTTCCCCCTTGCTGGATCAAGAAGGAGGAGACGTCGCTGCACTGTACGTGTGTTGAACGCGGAGGTGCCGTCCGTTCGGCACTCGGTCATCGGTGATTTGGATCACGGCGAGTACTACTCCGTCATCGACGTTCATTGGAACGCTTCCGCTCGCGATCTACAAGGGTATGTAGATGCACTCCTTTCCCCTCATTGCTAGTAGACTCCATAGATGCATCTTGGTGAGCGTAGGAAAAATTTAAATTATGCTACGATTCCCAACAGTGGCATCATGAGCCAGGCCTATGCGTAGTTACTATGCACGAGTAGAACACAAAGCAGTTGTGTGCGTTGAGTTTGCCAATTCTTCTTGCCGCTACTAGTCGTTTCTTGTTTTGGCGGCATTGTAGGATGAAGCGGCCCGGACCGACCTTACACGTACGCTTACGTGAGATAGGTTCCACCGACTGACATGCACTAGTTGCATAAGGTGGCTAGCGGGTGTCTATCTCTCCTACTTTAGTCGGAACGAATTCGATGAAAAGGGTCCTTATGAAGGGTAAATAGAAATTGGCAAAACACATTGTGGTCATACGTAGGTAAGAAACGTTCTTGCTAGAAACCTACAAACCACGTAAAAACTTGCAACAACAATTAGAGGACGTCTAACTTGTTTTTGCAGCAAGTGATATATGTGATATGATATGGCCGGAAGATGTGATGAATGATATATGTGATGTATGAGATTGATCATATTCTTGTAATAGGAATCACGACTTGCATGTCGATGAGTATGACAACCGGCAGGAGCCATAGGAGTTGTCTTTATTATTTTGCATGACCTGCGTGTCATTGAATAACGCCATGTAATTTACTTTACTTTGTTGCTACCGCGTTAGCCATACAAGTAGAAGTAATCGTTGGCGTGACGACTTCATGAAGACACAATGATGGAGATCATGATGATGGAGATCATGGTGTCATGCCGGTGACGAAGATGATCATGGTGCCCCGAAGATGGAGATCAAAGGAGCATGATGATATTGGCCATATCATGTCACTATTTGATTGCATGTGATGTTTATCATGTTTTTGCATCTTATTTGCTTAGAACGACGGTAGCAAGTAGGATGATCCCTTATAATAATTTCAAGAAAGTGTTCACCGTAACTGTGCACCGTTGCGAAGGTTCGTTGTTTCGAAGCACCACGTGATGATCGGGTGTGATAGATTCTAATGTTCGAATACAACGGGTGTTGACGAGCCTAGCATGTACAGACATGGCCTCGGAACACACGCAATACACTTAGGTTGACTTGACGAGCCTAGCATGTACAGACATGGCCTCGGAACACGGAGGACCGAAAGGTCGAGCATGAGTCGTATAGAAGATACGATCAACATGGAGATGTTCACCGATCTTGACTAGTCCGTCTCACGTGATGATCGGAAACGGCCTAGTTAAAGTCGGATCATGTTTCACTTAGATGACGAGAGGGATGTCTATCTGAGTGGGAGTTCATTAAATTTTTTTTTGATTAGATGAACTCAATTATCATGAACTTAGTCTAAAATCTTTACACTATGTATTGTAGATCAAATGGCCAACGTTGTCCTCAATTTCAACGCATTCCTAGAGAAAACCAAGCTGAAGGATGATGGCAGCAACTATACGGACTGGGTCCGAAACCTGAGGATCATCCTCATAGCAGCCAAGAAAGATTATGTCTTAGAAGCACCGCTAGGTGAAGCACCAATCCCAGAGAACCAAGACGTTATGAACGCTTGGCAGCAGCGTGCTGATGATTACTCCCTCGTTCAGCGCGGCATGCTTTACAGCTTAGAACCGGGTCTCCAAAAGCGTTTTGAGAAACATGGAGCATATGAGATGTTCGAGGAGCTGAAACTGGTTTTTCAAGCTCATGCCCGGGTCGAGAGATATGATGTCTCCGACAAGTTCTTCAGCTGTAAAATGGAGGAGAACAGTTCTGTTAGTGAGCACATACTCAGAATGTCTGGGTTGCATAACCGCTTGTCTCAGCTGGGAGTTAATCTTCCGGATGACGCGGTCATTGATAGAATCCTCCAGTCGCTTCCACCAAGCTACAAGAGCTTTGTGATGAACTACAATATGCAGGGGATGGAAAAGACCATTCCTGAGGTATATTCGATGCTGAAATCAGCAGAGGTGGAAATCAGAAAAGAACATCAAGTGTTGATGGTGAATAAAACCACTAAGTTCAAGAAGGGCAAGGGTAAGAAGAACTTCAAGAAGGACGGCAAGGGAGTTGCCGCGCCCGGTAAACCAGTTACTGGGAAGAAGTCAAAGAATGGACCCAAGCCTGAAACTGAGTGCTTTTATTGCAAGGGAAGTGGTCACTGGAAGCGGAACTGCCCCAAATACTTAGCGGACAAGAAGGCCGGCAACACCAAAGGTATATGTGATATACATGTAATTGATGTGTACCTTACTAGTACTCATAGTAGCTCCTGGGTATTTGATACCGGTGCGGTTGCTCATATTTGTAACTCAAAACAGGAACTACGGAATAGACGGAGACTGGCGAAGGACGAGGTGACGATGCGCGTCGGGAATGGTTCCAAGGTCGATGTGATCGCCGTTGGCACGCTACCTCTGCATCTACCCACGGGATTAGTTTTAAACCTCAATAATTGTTATTTAGTGCCAGCTTTGAGCATGAACATTGTATCTGGATCTCGTTTAATTCGAGATGGCTACTCATTTAAATTCGAGAATAATGGTTGTTCTATTTATTTGAGAGATATGTTTTATGGTCATGCCCCGCAGGTCAATGGTTTATTTTTGTTGAATCTCGAACGTGATGTTACACATGTTCATAGTGTGAATACCAAAAGATGTAAAGTTGATAACGATAGTCCCACATACTTGTGGCACTGCCGCCTTGGTCACATTGGTGTCAAGCGCATGAAGAAGCTCCATGCAGATGGACTTTTGGAGTCTCTTGATTACGAATCATTTGACACGTGCGAACCATGCCTCATGGGTAAGATGACCAAGACTCCATTCTCCGGAACAATGGAGTGAGCAACCAACTTATTGGAAATCATACATACCGATGTGTGTGGTCCAATGAGTGTTGAGGCTCGCGGAGGATATCGTTATGTTCTCACTCTCACTGATGATTTAAGTAGATATGGGTATGTCTACCTGATGAAACACAAGTCTGAAACCTTTGAAAAGTTCAAGGAATTTCAGAGTGAAGTTGAGAATCAATGTGACAGGAAAATAAAATTCTTACGATCAGATCGTGGTGGAGAATATTTAAGTCACAAATTTGGTACACACTTAAGGAAATGTGGAATAGTTTCACAACTCACGCCGCCTGGAACACCTCAGAGAAATGGTGTGTCCGAACGTCGTAATCGCACTCTATTGGATATGGTGCGATCTATGATGTCTCTTACCGATTTACCGCTCTCATTTTGGGGTTATGCTTTAGAGACTGCCGCATTCACTTTAAATAGGGCTCCGTCGAAATCCGTTGAGACGACACCGTATGAATTATGGTTTGGGAAGAAACCTAAGCTGTCGTTTCTAAAAGTTTGGGGATGCGATGCTTATGTCAAGAAACTTCAACCTGAAAAGCTCGAACCCAAGTCGGAAAAATGCGTCTTCATAGGATACCCTAAGGAAACTATTGGGTATACCTTCTACCTCAGATCTGAGGGCAAGATCTTCGTTGCCAAGAACGGGTCCTTTCTAGAGAAGGAGTTTCTCTCGAAAGAATTGAGTGGGAGGAAAGTGGAACTTGATGAGGTGATAGTCACCCCTTCCGAACCGGAAAGTAGCGCAGCGCGGGAAATTGTTCCTGTGGTGTCTACACCGACTGGGGAGGAAGTTAATGATGATGATCATGAAGCTTCGGATCAAGTTACTGAACTTCGTAGGTCCACAAGGACACGTTCCGCACCAGAGTGGTACGGCAACCCTGTCCTGGAAATCATGTTGTTAGACAACGGTGAACCTTGAAACTATGAAGAAGCGATGGCGGGCCCGGATTCGGACAAATGGCTTGAAGCCATGAAATCCGAGATAGGATCCATGTATGAAAACGAAGTATGGACTTTGACTGACTTGCCCGATGATCGGCGAGCCATAGAAAACAAATGGATCTTTAAGAAGAAGACGGACGCAGATGGTAATGTGACCATCTACAAAGCTCAACTTGTCGCTAAGGGTTATCGACAAGTTCAAGGGGTTGACTACGATGAGACTTTCTCACCCGTAGCGAAGCTGAAGTCCGTCCGAATCATGTTAGCAATTGCCGCATACTATGATTATGAGATATGGCAGATGGACGTCAAAACGGCATTCCTTAATGGCTTCCTTAAGGAAGAGTTGTATATGATGCAGCCGGAAGGTTTTGTCGATCCTAATAATGCTAACAAAGTATGCAAGCTCCAGCGCTCAATCTATGGGCTGGTGCAAGCATCTCGGAGTTGGAACATTCGCTTTGATGAGATGATCAAAGCGTTTGGGTTTACACAGACTTATGGAGAAGCCTGTGTTTACAAGAAAGTGAGTGGGAGCTCTGTAGCATTTCTCATATTATATGTGGATGACATACTATTGATGGGAAATGATATAGAATTCTTGGAAAGTATAAAGGCCTATTTGAATAAGTGTTTTTCAATGAAGGACCTTGGAGAAGCTGCTTATATATTTGGCATCAAGATCTATAGAGATAGATCAAGACGCCTCATTGGTCTTTCACAGAGTACATACCTTGACAAGATATTGAAGAAGTTCAGTATGGATCAGTCCAAGAAGGGGTTCTTGCCTGTATTGCAAGGTGTGCAATTGAGCACGGCTCAATGCCCGACCACGGCAGAAGATATAGAAGAGATGAGTGTCATCCCCTATGCCTCGGCCATAGGGTCTATTATGTATGCCATGCTGTGTACCAGACCTGATGTAAACCTTGCCGTAAGTTTGGTAGGAAGGTACCAAAGTAATCCCGGCAAGGAACACTGGACAGCGGTTAAGAATATCCTGAAGTACCTGAAGAGGACTAAGGATATGTTTCTCGTTTATATAGGTGACGAAGAGCTCGTCGTAAAGGGTTACGTCGACGCTAGCTTCGACACAGACCTGGATGACTCGAAGTCACAGACCGGATACGTGTATATTTTGAATGGAGGAGCAGTAAGCTGGTGCAGTTGCAAGCAAAGCGTCGTGGCGGGATCTACATGTGAAGCGGAGTACATGGCAGCCTCGGAGGCAGCACAGGAAGCAGTCTGGATGAAGGAGTTCATTACCGACCTAGGGGTGATTCCCAATGCGTCGGGCCCGATGACTCTCTTCTGTGACAACACTGGAGCTGTTGCCCTTGCGAAGGAGCCCAGGTTTCACAGGAAGACCAGGCATATCAAGCGTCACTTCAACTCCATTCGTGAAAGTGTTCAAAATGGAGACATAGATGTTTGTAAAGTACACACGGACCTGAATGTAGCAGATCCGTTGACTAAACCTCTCCCTAGGGCAAAACATGATCAACACCAGGACGCAATGGGTGTTCGATTCATCACAATGTAACTAGATTATTGACTCTAGTGCAAGTGGGAGACTGTTGGAAATATGCCCTAGAGGCAATAATAAATGGTTATTATTATATTTCTTTGTTCATGATAATAGTCTATTATTCATGCTATAATTGTATTGTCCGGAAATCGTAATACATGTGTGAATACATAGACCACAACGTGTCCCTAGTAAGCCTCTAGTTGACTAGCTCGTTGATCAACAGATAGTCATGGTTTCCTGACTATGGACATTGGATGTCATTGATAACGGGATCACATCATTAGGAGAATGATGTGATGGACAAGACCCAATCCTAAGCATAGCATAAAAGATCGTGTAGTTTCATTTGCTAGAGCTTTTCCAATGTCAAGTATCTTTTCCTTAGACCATGAGATCGTGCAACTCCCGGATACCGTAGGAGTGCTTTGGGTGTGCCAAACGTCACAACGTAACTGGGTGACTATAAAGGTGCATTACGGGTATCTCCGAAAGTGTCTGTTGGGTTGGCACGGATCGAGACTGGGATTTGTCACTCCGTGTGATGGAGAGGTATCTCTGGGCCCACTAGGTAATGCATCATCATAATGAGCTCAATGTGACTAAAGCGTTAGTCACGGGATCATGCATTGCGGTACGAGTAAAGAGACTTGCCGGTAACAAGATTGAACAAGGTATTGGGATACCGACGATCGAATCTCGGGCAAGTAAAATACCGATTGACAAAGGGAATTGCATACGGATTGATTGAATCCTCGACACCGTGGTTCATCCGATGAGATCATCGTGGAACATGTGGGAGCCAACATGGGTATCCAGATCCCGCTGTTGGTTATTGACCGGAGAGGCGTCTCGGTCATGTCTGCATGTCTCCCGAACCCGTAGGGTCTACACACTTAAGGTCCGGTGACGCTAGGGTTGTAGAGATATATGTATGCGGAAACCCGAAAGTTTTTCGGAGTCCCGGATGAGATCCCGGACGTCACGAGAGGTTCCGGAATGGTCCGGAGGTGAAGAATTATATATAGGAAGTCAAGTTTCGGCCACCGGGAAAGTTTCGGGGGTTACCGGTATTGTACCGGGACCACCGGAAGGGTCCCGGGGGTCCACCGGGTGAGGCCACCTATCCCGGAGGGCCCCGTGGGCTGAAAGTGGAAGGGAACCAACCCTTAGTGGGCTGGGGCGCCCCCCTTGGGCCTCCCCCCATGCGCCTAGGGTTGGGAACCCTAGGGGGGAGCTTCCCCCTTGCCTTGGGGGGCAAGGCACCCCTTCCCCCCCACTTGGCCGCCGCCCCCCCTTTGGATCTGATCTCCAGGGCCGGCGCCCCCCCAGGGGGCCTATATAAAGGGGGGGAGGGAGGGCAGCACACTACAGCCTTGGACGCCTCCCTCCTCCCCTGCAACACCTCTCTCTCTCGCGCAGAAGCTCGGCGAAGCCCTGCCGGAGACCCGCTACATCCACCACCACGCCGTCGTGCTGCTGGATCTCCATCAACCTCTCCTTCCCCCTTGCTGGATCAAGAAGGAGGAGATGTCGCTGCACCGTACGTGTGTTGAACGCGGAGGTGCCGTCCGTTCGGCACTCGGTCATCGGTGATTTGGATCACGGCGAGTACGACTCCGTCATCCACGTTCATTGGAACGCTTCCGCTCGCGATCTACAAGGGTATGTAGATGCACTCCTTTCCCCTCGTTGCTAGTAGACTCCATAGATGCATCTTGGTGAGCGTAGGAAAATTTTAAATTATGCTACGATTCCCAACATGTGGCTCCTAAGCCAACTAGTCAAGCACCTACGTGGTGGCATGCAGATCTTCATGAAGACCCTGCCACCACACCAGCTCAGCAGCCTACCAGCCTACATGGCGCTGCATGCCTCGTTGGCCTGGACGCGTGTCGGAGGAAGGCGAAGCGGCGACGAACGGGACGGGCCTCGTTACCATCCCGATAAAGTAAGAGGAGACCTAAGTAGCGCATTTAATGCGTTTTGTCCTACGGTGCCAGAGATATACTCGACTACTGTACAACTTTCCACCTCTTGTGTGCCACTGTGGCAGCCCCTTTGACTACAAAAGGAGGCCCGCGGTGCACTGAGAGAGGATTCAGACTTTTTGGAGTCTGCACGCTTTGTAGCTAGTCCAAGAACACCAGATAAACACAAGCCAGTAGGAGTAGGGTATTACGCATCACTTGCGGCCCGAACCTGGATAAATTTCCCGTGTTGATCTCTTAAACCCGCTCTTTCCATAGCCCCGCGCCCGCCGACCGTAGAAGGGATTCTCCGTGATCCCATAGGTGTCGTTTCCATCGACAATCTGCGACTCCACTGCCACATCTTCCCCATCTCCGGGTCGTTCCAGTCTGGAGCCTCGCCGTCGTCCACCGGCATTGGTGCGCTCGACACGGTGTGGTCAACGTGGTCAACAAACGAGAGTCATCGGAAGATGACTGTACGTGAGAGGCTGACAGTGGGGATGCACCACACCCATGGACGCATGAATGCAACTACATCCTTTTTACCCTGAGAAATAATGTTTTCTCCCCCTGACTGCTGGGACCCACCAGCTACATCTTCGCATGCAAGGAAGTGTGTCCTTATTACGGGAAAAAGAATATCCCCCTGACAACTGGGACCCAGCAGCTATATCTTCGCACACAAGGAAGTGCGTCCTTATCCTCCCTGACAGCTGGGACCCACCCGGTCGAAGCGTACGTACCGTTGTCTGTCTTGTCGGAACGTGTACGTACATACTCGTCGATCGGTCTCTCTGCAAGTATGAACCATGGCCGAGTAAGTAGCGGCACATGTCATAGTAGAGCCCCCCACGTAGCAGTTCAGGTTGTCCCGTCTAAACCGTGTACACATACATACAGCCACACGCCAAAAAATACGGCCACGTACGTACATACGGGCAGGGTCTGGAACGCCTACTCGCGCATACGTACGGCCAGGGCTCGTGTACATGGCTGGGTCGAAAGGGAGAAACTGCGTCGTCATCCTGTTCATGGGGAGCCAACCGGCTGGGTCGGAACGGAATGCGTCGTTGTGTTCATCGGGAGCCAACTGGCTTGGACAGAACAGCCCATGGAAATGAGGCCTGGCGTACCGCAGAATGGAGGAAAAGGCCTTATGTTCGACCGGCCACGGTCGAAACGGGATCGTGTTCATCGAGAGGGGTCTGGCGTACCGAAAACGGAGGAAATGGACTTCTTTTGGTCGAAACGGGGTCCTGTTGATCGGGAGGGGTGTGGCGTACCGCAAAGCGGAGGAAACATACTTGTGTAGGAGTGCTACGGTCGAAATAGAGGTACTGTTCATCGGGAGGGGTGTGGCGTACCACAAAACGAGACTCCACGGGATACTGTTCATCTCCACTGTCGACCTCCACCAGCCTCCACGAGCTACTGTTCATCCACCGTCGACCTCCTCCAGCCTCCACCCGTGACTGTTCATCCACGGGCTCCTGTTCATCCAGCCTCCATCGCGCGCTCCTCCACCGGCTACTGTTCAACCAGCCCTCTCCACGGGGTACTGTTCAACCACCCCTCCATGGGCTACCCGTTCATCCAGCCCTCCACCGGCTACTGTTCAACCAGCCCTCCACGGGGTCCTGTTCATCCACCCCTCCACGGGGTCTTGTTCATCCACCCCCAATCGGCTCGATTGGGGTCCTGTTCATCCAGCGGCAATGGCCTCTACTATCACGGGGTCCTGTTCATCCGACCCCCCACCGGGAACTGTTCATCCAAACCCCCCAACAACGCTCACTGTTCATCCAGAGGCAGCATCGATCGGCT
The DNA here is from genome assembly GCF_018294505.1 of Triticum aestivum. Lineage (NCBI taxonomy): Eukaryota > Viridiplantae > Streptophyta > Magnoliopsida > Poales > Poaceae > Triticum > Triticum aestivum. Next base: position 365,227,043 of record NC_057814.1, on the reverse strand, counting down.
TCAGTTAGCAGCAGTAGCGAAGGAATCACTGGGGTTCAGTTAACAGCAAGGGATCGATCGGTCGCTCGGGTTCAGTAACGTGTAGCATGCAGTGCAATTGCTCGGGTTCAGTTAGCGCCCAACGCCTTGCTCGGGTTCAGTTAGAGCCCAACGCCTCGCACACACGCACGTACGTATGAGAGAAACGCGCATCGCTCAGCCCCCGACCATCGACCGTAATCAGGAACTCCCTGATATTTTCCTCGCCCTGGCTTCTACCACGGTTATTTCCGTCATGGACGACACAAAGAATGTCATGCAGCTACGTCTCCGGCCCGCCCAGGACGAAAAGCCCATTTTCTATCATGATTTTTTGTCATAGAATGATGATACCGGGTTTTGTCACAATTATCATCATAGAAGTGTCATAAGCATGACAGAAAAAAATTCGTTCGGCCCAAAATGTCACGGATGTGTCATTTTTTGTAGTGCAGACATCCTTGCTCGAATGGGTTCTAAGCGTGATCCCGTCCCGCCTAACACCTTTGTTGAAAGGCTCTTCAAGCCATCTGTGGTATGGCAGGACGAGAGCGGAAATACTAGTCCGGAGCCGATCATACCCCTAGCACCCGAACACAATTCCGATATCATGGGGGGCTTGGGCACCGAAAAGACACCTTCCGCCCATGTAATCATGGTCGTCTTTGTTCCATGGACTGAACCCTTCCTGGCCTACCTCAATAGGTAGGATCTCCCCGAGGACCAGAATGAGGCCCGTTGTATAGTTCGACGCTCTAAAGCCTACAAAGTTCACGAAGGTGAACTCTACAAGAAGAGAACTACCGGAGTCCTTCAAATATGCATCTCCGAAGAGGAGGGACGACAGCTCCTGGCTGAAATACATGCTGGTCTTGGTGGCCATCACACCGCAGCTCGGGCCCTCGTGAGCAAGGCCTCTCGTACAGGCTTCTTTTGGTCCATGGCCCGAGCAGACGCACAGGCCCTTGTACAGCTTTGTGTGGGATGTCAGATTTTTGCCAATCAAAGTCATATGCCACTCACTGCCTTAAGAACAATCCCCATCACTTGGCCTTTTGTGGTCTGAGGGCTAGATATGGTCGGACCACTTAAAGGGGGAAGCCACAAGAAGAAATGTTTGCTGGTTATGGTGGATAAATTCACTAAGTGGACAGAGGCCAAACCAGGAAAGATGGCTGAAGCTGGGCTAGTGATCGAATTTATATCCGGCGTGGTACACCGCTATGGTGTCCCACACAACATCATCATTGATAATGGCTCCAATTTCACAACCGATGAGGTGAAAACCTGGTGTGCTAACTTGGGCATTAAGCTCGATTACGCCTCCGTATACCACCCTCAGAGAAACGGTTAGGTCAAACGGGCTAATGGCTTGATAATGAACGACATCAAACCCAGACTAGTGCGATCCCTACGGGAGTCAGATAAACACTGGGTCGAGGAACTCAATTCTGTACTCTGGGGATTGCGGACTACACCCAATCGCACGACCGGATACACACCCTTTTTCATGGTGTACGGCGTAGAGGTTGTCTTGCCCTGCGACAGTACTCATGATTCACCTCGAGTGCGCATGTATGAAGAGAGAGAAGCTGAGCTCGATCGGTAGGATGACCTAGACGGCCTGGAGGAGGAGCGCGATATTGCAAAAGCCCATTCTGCATTTTATCAACAACAGGCTTGGAGATACCAAAGTAGAGAAGTGCGGGCCAAGATGTATAATGTCGGCGAACTCGTTTTACGCCTCCCCGAGAAGAAGAAGGACAAAGCTCAAACCAAAATGGGAGGTCCCCTTCATTATAGACGAAGTTCTCACAAGAGGAGCCTATCGCCTTCGCAATGCATCGGATAACCGCCTAGAGACGAATCCATGGAACGCTGCTCGGCTCCAAAGATTCTACGCTTAAGTTCGGCATGTTCCTTCTTTTTTCTCCCTCTTCATTTGTCTTTTGTTTTCTCGTTCTTATACGTTTCCCAGGATATGTTCGGATAGGCCAAACCCTTAAGGGATACACATCTTAAAATGTATACACCCCACCATGACTAGGGGCTTCTTTAACCAAAGCTTATTATTACTCAGAGCGTGGAGCTCAGAATTTATATGTCGTTTGTTTATATACAGTCTTTTGCTATTATATGCACCACTATGACTTAAGATTTTGCCAAGCTGGTTTGCCTCGCTCCTGTGTTTATGGCCTTCGTTCGCGATTGTTCGGCTAGGGCGTAAAGGGAGCACCTCTGCGATTGTTACAACCAAGCTTCAAAATATCGGATATAGGGTTCATATCGGTTTCGCTTTGACATATCGGATGTCAAATATCGGGTGATATATCGAACGATATGTAGATATATCAGAGAAAATATGTCTAGTTTTTTTCATTTTTCTTGTTCAAAACATTTTATTTTTAGTAAATAAAGTATGATGCCAATGCTTTAACATAACACCTTTTGGTTCCTAGTTTATTGATTTGTTGGTTAAGAAATTATTAAGGAAAGATTCACAAAATCCTTACTCTATGATTAAAAACAATAACATATATACGCATTTGTACGGAACATTGTGCATGACTTTGATAATATATCATGAAGTTCTAAATGAATAATCATATTTCACTTATTTCTAATAAAGAATTGTTGTCATCTACATATTGTTCTATATCGGTGGACATATCGGGCTAGATATCGGCCATATTGGTCGATATTTCGGTCCATATCGGATGATATGTTCAAAAATGATATTTCCAAAATGATATGCTATGTTTATATCGGTAGAGCCCCAAAAGTGATATATCGGCCTATATATCGGTCGTATCGGCCTAGATTTTAAAGCTTGGTTACAACCGGGTAATCAGGACCTGTACCTCGGACGGGTCAAGCCGAAAGCTAGCATTCTTAAGAGAATAATTGGTCGGAAATCAAACGACAGATTGTTACATTCTTGTAACTCTTAAAAAATAAAAAAAATGCGGGACGGTTTTTCCGTAATTTGGACCAAAGCCCGGGCACGCACAATTACAGCATGCCAACCCAAGGAAAGGAACCCTTAATGGAACTATTCTCCTTGGAAGATGTTTCTTACATACGTAATATAACATACCTCTCGAACTAAAAAAAATTGTCTGTTCGAGCACAATGACTGGGTTGCCTGGTTTCCAGACATAATGAATGTTTCTTTCATTATAGTATCCGAAAACACTCCACCTTTTTGGTTTGGAGGTTAAAGCCGAAAGCCCGCGATGACAAATTTTCCACATGTTCGGCTGAAAATACAGGTTGATCATAAAGTATATTAATACATTGAATCAAATGCCTATTCCTTATCTATTCCATCTATCAGACTGTCTAACCTACCGTCTTCCTGTCAATATTTAGCAGCTATCATTACTTGGTCATACACCAAGTTCAATGGAATTTCTTTCCCTTCTGGTCCCTGCGGTCCCACTCGGGCCATATGATTTGGATCTATCTTGGTGAAGCGTGTTTTCACCATCCCCTAGGCTTCTTGTGCGCCTTCACGACAGGCGGATGTCTTCCATAGCTCAAAGCAGTGCCGGGCACCTTTGAATAGGCTTGCCAAACCCTCCATACTCTCTGGAGGGGTATCGGATGGCCATAAACCCTTGACCATACTCCTCATGGCTTTTCGGGCCCGCGCATGTAGCACGGACAGCTCCTTTAGCACGTCGCCTTGAAATCCAGACATTTCTTCTTCCGGCCGACCAGTTAATAGACCTGCAGCAACAGAGTTATGACATTCCAAATTGTGGACTAAACATGATCTCTATGGTGGTTTTGAAAGTCATACCGAACATGCCGCCCTTCAACTTCTCATCTTCTTTTTGAGCGGCCGATAGCTGGGCCTTTAAGCTCTCTATCTCTTCGGATTGTTTGTCTTTTTTCCTCCTCGTGTTTCTTCTTCTTGGATGTGTTCATTGCGGCCTTTTTCATTTATGCCAGTTCGGCGGTGACGGCGTTCAGCTGCGACTGGTTTGTTTTCAGCTCCTAGGATACCGCAATATTCTTCTCTTTGAGAACCTGCAGGTCATATCGATCCTTAAATTGGTTAGCTTCACCGCTTCAAGTCTCGGGGGCTACTGGCATATGTCTATCAAAATTGCACAAACTCTTACATGTATATCCTTTGAGAACAGCCGATTAACTCCGGCAAGTCCGTCTTGAGCGGCCCGGATATATGCGTCCACCGAGCTAAGTGCGGTAAATTCCTGCTCGGAAAAAGCTGGAGAGCGCATGGCCTCTTTCAGTCGCCGGTGATTCATTTCGCTCTCCACCTCGGAATTCGTGACAGATATGTCATCCGAATCCTCATGGGTTGGTGGAAATGGCATTGCATCAGCCCTCATCCTAGCTGACGAGTCCAGCGCCGGATTGGCTGACATTCGGCTAGCAGGGCGCTTTCCCATTGTCTGCCTCGTGCTCCTTCTGAATTAAAGATAGAAGGGAACTTTAACAATCCGAACTCATGCCTAGACACGTATTAAACGAATATACCTTTTTGAAGACGGTGAGGGTTCTACGGCGCTCCCAGCCCCCTTTTGTTTTGAAAGACTACCCAACGTAGGGTCCGCCCTTGAGGAGGTGCGGTCTGCCAACCGCTGGTATAGTGGACAAAGGTGCAAGTAGGGACTTCTTTTTGAAATCTCCTCGAATACTTATGATGGAGAAGGGATAGGGGCGGGGGTAGTCGACGGTAATAGCCACTTCTGAGCCGTCAAGGCTCACTTGATAAAACACCCCATCATCGAACTCTATGTATATATCCGGATCCTCGTGGAAGCCAGGGTCTTCGTCGCGATTGTGAACCTCTGGCTGTGGGGCAGGACAGTGAACGTCCTCGATCATCTTCCTCCATGACTGTTTTGTAACAACAAAGAACAAATTGGATTAGCATGTCGTGGCAGCAATAAGGCAACACAGGTAATCGAAATCTTACCCATTCAATGGGGTTGTACATGGAGTAACCTTCCCGACAGTTTAGGCGGAGGAAGTCTTCCTTTTCGCCCTTGTACAGATCGACCAAGGTCATGGCCAGTTCGCCGGGGTATCCGGACCCTTGCGTCTGTAACGGGATGCATCATCTTCTCTGTTGTAGCACCACAAGGGAGTTACTCTAGAATGGAGAGGCTGGACGCATCTTTTTATTGCAATGGCCATAACCTCGATTATCGAGAGCTTGGTATGGCTAATAGTCTGATCTTACTGACCAACCTTTTTATCTCCACACTGTCCTCCTCCTTGGGACTTCGGGGACGCCAGTTGAGGCGCTTCTTTAGAGGAGCGCTAGAAAATTCAGGAAGGCCGCGCCGAACTGGGTCTGGCAGTTGGACGTCATCCATATTAAACCAGTCTGAAGACCACTGTGGATATATCTCTTTGGGAGTTCCAATGGGGTATCCGGATCCGGCTATGCGCCATACTTCGGCGCCTCCCAAATAGTTTAAAAGTGCCATAGGCTCAAAAAGCCAAAAACTTATGTACAAGCTTGACGTCCGGACTAAACCGAGATTTTGGTGCCAATCCGGAAATTGGTCTTTAAATAAAAATTGTGCTTCTGTTGTGCTTTAACATGACACATCCGATCTTAAGACTTCAAGCGGGTCAGCCTACGGCTTCAAGCTCCTTATCCCGAAGGCGGAGTGCTTCTCCGAGGCCAGTTTAGCAAACTGAACTCGAGCGGATTTAGAGAGAAGCTAGGCTATCCGGCTATTGACCATACACTCGAGTCGAAAAAAGGAGCGGTAGAAAAAAGACTTTGCAACGACCAAGAAGAAAACACATTATTATAGAATGGCTCGTACAAATTTAAGAGCCCCTAAGTGACTTGGGTAAAAGGATTTTATGTATAATGATTGTATGTACCGAAGTACTTATATCATATATGTGTTCACCCGAACATTAAATGCGTCTTAACCGACCGTCGGCTTCTCCCTCTTCGGTTAAGGGCCAAAAAGTGTTATGTACTGCACCTGTCGAGAATATCGACGGTGTTTCCGATAACCAGGCAATCAGGCCATAAGGCTGTAACAGACAAAGCGCGCTTAGGGAACTTATGTTATATTACTGACGAAGTGTAAGAAGCATCTTCAAACAAAATAGTACCCCCACCGATACCTTTCTTAGGTTTCTCATAGTTACTATGAGACTTGTGCAATAGATTTTCTGTACTTATGAGTTCCATTGTGTGCTGACCATGATTGAAAACAATAAGAGCACTAGCTTTCGGCTTCACCCAGTCTGAGGTCCGAGCCCGGATGACCCGATCGTGACAATCGCAGAGGTGCTCCCTTTACTCCCTAGCCGAACAATCGGGAACGTAGGGGTAAACACAGGAGCAAGGCAATCCAGCTTGCGGAACACTTAAGTCAACATGGTGCATATTGTGGCGTAATACACGAACGAGGAACGAAGCCATACAAGTATAATCATATGCAAGAGGAAAGGCTTCATAAAAGAAGCCCCCAAGCAAACGGGGTATTTGAATTTGTGTGTCACAAACAAAGTTTTGACAAGGAAGTTTTTCACAAACAACTTTTTGCCAAAAAAGTATAATGCTTGGTCGAACCGAACCAAATTTAAAACTGAAAGTTTTTTAGCATGAAAGCGACTTAGCTGGTTAATGCGTTCGGCATTGATGATGTGGTTCGAGCTTGATGCGGGACAAGGTTCCATCCCCCAAGCCGGTCCCGAGGTGGCGGAGCGAAGAGCTCGGCACTCCGAAGTGGTGACATAGCACGACCAATGCAAGCCAGAAGAGTGACGCCGAAGCCCCTGGCATGGGTTAATGAAGTGTTGACGAAGCCCCCAGTCTAGCCGAGGTGATGTGGTATGTCAGTACACCGAGGTGACAACACTGCCCGGCCCGAATCATTTACCTGTGCACGAAAATAGTGCAAACGGGAGATGATAGTAATAAAAAAATTGTTGCATAATTAATAATTTATGCAAAGTGAGTAATAAAAGAAATATGGCCTGTGCGCCGAACGCTCGATGAGCTAGAGCTCTCTCGGCGATGCCGAAGTCCCCGAGGCAGCCGAACACGTCGGTATGGCAACCTGACCAACAAGGTGATCACGTGAGCCGATTTACGCCAATTGGGACGACGGCGTCGGCTTGCTGAAGAGACCACGTGACGCAGTCGAAGTCCATTACCTGCACATGTAAAATAGTGCAGGCCAACAATAGTAATATAAATATATAAAAATCCTCGCGTAATTAATTTACGCAAAATAATTTATTTAAAAATATGTGGCCTGGCGCCGAAGTCAATGTCGATGCAGGGCGTCGGCGTGATGCGGTAAAGGCGTGGCAAAGCCTGAATTCACAGGTCGGTCCGAGTTCTGGATGCGGCGTTCGCCGAACTATGTACGGAAACTGACCAAACCACCATGCGGCCGTCGTTAATGCGGCCACCATTTGATAGACCTGTGTACAGATGATGGAACAAACCAGAGTAATAATTCCTTCGGAAAAATAAACCCAAACAAGCAAAAATTGCTAGGATTAATAGCACCTGGTTTATTTGTTGTAGCGGTCCGAAGAAAAGTGACTCCCAAAATTGGGACTGGATCCGCACACCCATTGCCTGATGGGAGATAAAGAGACGGCATGGCCATGCTGGCAAAGGTTGGCTCACCGAGGCAAAGCCCCCGGTCCAGCTAACGCGACGAAGCTGGTCGGCTGGTGACGCCGAAGTCACCGAAGTATGTTGATGAAGAAATAGCAAAGTCCCTGATCCAGCCGAGGTGTCAAAGCCTCCATGTCAGTCGATGAGTCGAAGCAGGTCGGATGGTGACGCCGAAGTCACCGGAGTAGGTTTGATGAAGATATGGTGAAGCCCCCGCTCCAGACAAGGTGACGGAGCAGGTCGGTAAGGAGACATTGCAGCTGCCAGGTCAGCCAAGGTATTGAAGTAGTTCGGCGTGATGGATATCGGCTCGAAGAAGCAACGGTGCAGCCATGCTGATGCAGGTCATAACTCGTGACGTGGTCAGTGCCGGCTTGATGAAGTGACCGTGCGGTGATGCCGATGTGCCCGCTCCGTGTAATCCATGGGGCGGCGAGGTTGGTGATGATTTATCCTTCGTGATGCCGAACTCTTGTTCGGCTTGCCGAGATGATGATCCAAAGAAGTTGAGCTCGGCTCAACAAAGCGACGACGTGTCTAGCACAGGTCGGCAGCCGTGGAGCAGAGTTGTCCGGCTGGTTTGACACCGGCGCGATGGTGAAGATCATATTGGAAAGAAAAAATTAGTGGGATGTGTTTGGGAACAAAACACAATACCCCATACAAAACTTCCTTCAAAAGGGATGTCTGATATCCCGTTCATAAAAAGATGAACTCGGGTCAGATTCGTCCTCGCGCAGAAAATAAATCTGAAAAGTGATGCACTAATTAGAAGGTTCCCAGAGTGGACGGTCCGATCGAGCTAAAATTTTGAGGGGTGGTAGATATAGGAATTCAGCAGCCGATAAACGGTTGGATCTTCCAAAGGACGTCTGAGCTAGGTGCTGGACACCACGCTCCAAACTCATCCAGATTTCTGTCCAGATTCGACAGGGCTCCGGTATATCGGAGACCGGCGGAGATTGCTCCATCGGAACGCGGCGAAATTTTACAGTGTTGTTGTAGACTCAATTTCGCATAATTCCACTGAAGGAATCGTCAAAGCGATGCTCGAGGAGGTGGTGGTAGCGGATTCAAGTTCGCTGTTCGGGAAAACAGCACGGTCGCCCGAGGGCAATGTTGACGTTGAGCCCTCGAGCTCCATGGATGATTCCTCCATGATCTTGATAGAGATCAGAGTTGATGTTGACGAAGGCCCTCGTCCGAACATGATGATTGGAGGTAGGGAACAGTCCTCGGTCAAGCCAAGGTGACCAGCCGAGGCGGCGACGAAGACGCCGACGTCGCAGTTGATCTACAGGCGAGCCATTGATCCTTTTGCCGACCACACAGCGGAACTCTCAATGAAAGCACCATTGTCAGTGTCAAAACCGGCAAATCTCGGGTAGGGGGTTCCAAGCTGTGTGTCTTAGGATCGATGGGTAACAGGAGACAGGGGACACGATGTTTACCCACGTTGGGCCCTCTTAATGGAGGTAATACCCTACTTCCTGCTTGATTGATCTTGATGAATATAGAGATTACAAGAGTTGATCTACCTCGAGATCATATGTTGTGGTCTAAAACCTGAGGGTATGATGAATAATGTCATAATGAATCTACCGACTAGCCTGGCCTTGGCTTATATAATGCACCAGAGGCCTAGGATAACAAGAGTCCTAGTCGAATACGCCGGTGGAGAGGAGTCCTTGTCTTGGTCACCAAGTCTTGTGGAATCTTCCTCGTGTATACATCGGCTATCCGAACTTGCCCATGAGCAAATGGCCAAGGGGGTTCTTGGCCCAATCCAACTGATCGGGAGACGATGTGGTGAGTACCCCCTAGTCCAGGACACCGTCACCCATGGCCCTCGCTTGCACGCCGCGCGCCTGACTGCTCAACCTGTTAGGATCTTCCGTGGATTCCTGGGAGGAGTTGCGCAGCCTTTTGGTCGCACACTTCGCGGCGCCGGCGCCCCTCGCTGTTGCGGCCCTCGCCGGCGGCTCGCAGGCACCACCCTCGGACCGCCAGGTCAAGCAGTTCTTCCGCCAGATCGGCGCCGCCTCTGTGCTGCAGGGAGCCCCTCCGGGATGGGCGGCGCCCAAGGCCGACCTCACCTTCGTCTCGGGAGACCACTCCGCAACCACTGCTGGCTCAGGCGCGCTCCCGATGCACTACACACCCACCATCTGCAACGTAGCAGTGACCAAGACCCTCATCGATGGCGGAGCTGGCCTCAACGTGCTCTCCGTGGAAGCTTTCGGCTTGCTTCACGTACCGTACGACCGGCTCTGCCCCACCAAGTCTTTCTCCGGAGTCGGTAGTGGTTCCACCAGACCCCTGGGGCAAATACGCCTCCCTGTCACGTTCGGTACCCGCGACAACTACTGCACCGAGCTTATCGACTTTGACATCGCACGCATCAGCCTCCCGTACAACGCCATCCTTGGGTACCCTGCCCTGGCTCAGTTCATGGCAGCGACCCATCTGGCCTACAACCTCATGAAGATGCCGGGGAGCAGCGACGTTCTCACCGAGGCCGGGGACACCAAAGAAGCCCTGACGGGTCTCAAGCTCGCCTTCAGGGCCGCCGCGGCGGTGCGCCCAGCCAATGGAGCTGCCCCAGGGGCTAAGGGGGCTGCGCCAGCGAAAAAGAAACAGCTATTCACTCAAGATCGGGCCAAGACGAAGCAAGTACCAGTCGAGGAGGACGGGGCCTCGGGAGCCAACTTCACCATAGGCGCCAAACCTCGATCCCAGACCAAGAAGAGGCGTTGGTAAAGTTCCTGCGCGCGAACAAGGAGGTATTCGCCTGGGAGCCCAAGCAGCTGGTGGGGGTCCCGGGGGTAATCGAACATCACTTAAGGGTGTGCCCCAATGTGCACCCTATGAAGCAGAAGGCGCGACGACAGTCCACGGAGAAGCAATCCTTCATCGTCCAAGAAACCGCATGCTACAAGTGGCAGGCATCATCCGCGAGGTCCGGTACCCGGAGTGGCTGGCGAAACCCGTCGTCGTGCCAAAGAAAGGCGGGAAGGAAAGCATGTGCGTCGACTTCACCAACCTTAACAAAGCCTGACGTCAAGACCCGTTCCCGCTTCCGCGCATCGACGAAATCGTCGACTCCACCGCCGTGTGTGACCTGCTATGTTTCCTGGATGCTTTCTTAGGTTACCACCAAATCAAGATGGCGGTGGAGGACGTGGAGAAGACGGCCTTCTTGACCCCGTGTGGAGTATACTGCTACACCTGCATGCCGTTCGGACTGCGCAGTGCTGGGGCGACTTTTCAGCTGCTGATGCACATCACCCTGGGCCAGCAGCTCGGGAGGAATGTCGAGGCCTACATCGACGACATCGTGGTAAAGTCTCGGGAGATGAGGACCCTCATTCAGGACCTGGAGGAGACTTTCGCCAGCCTGCGCCAGGTGGACCTACGGCTCTATCCGGAGAAGTGCGTGTTCGGCGTCCCCTCCGGCAAGCTGCTGGGTTTCCTCGTGTCGCACATGGGGATCGAGGCGAATCCGGAGAATGTTAAGGCGATAGAAGACATGAGCCCGCCGCAAACTCTCAAGGAAATGCAAAAGCTCGCGGGATGCGTGACCTCGCTGGGGTGCTTTATCTCCAAGCTGAGGGAGTGCGCCCTGCCGTTCTTCAAGCTGATGAAGAAGAAGGGCTCGTTCGAGTGGACCCCAGAGGCCGACCGGGCATTTCAAGACCTCAAGAGATACCTGACCAGCCTGCCAGTGATGGTAGCGCCTCGTCCTCTCGAGCCTCTAGTGCTCTACCTGGCCGCCATGCCTCACTGCGCCAGCGCCGCACTACTGACTGTCCGGGAGGAGCGCCAGGCCAAGGGCCCGCCGCGTAATGCCGCACCTCCAGCAAGGACGATGCGGCACCAAGACGGCGCCACTAAAGCCACAACGACGCCAGCAGATGATCAGGCCCTACAAGATGGCGCTCCTGGGACTGCGGTGGCCCCGATGGGTGACCAAGATCCTGAGGTCCCTCGACCTCAGGAGGCGTCCCAACCTTCGGAGGCCTCGGGCTCCATCGACGCTCCCACCCTCGTCGAGCACCCGGTGTACTTCGTCAGCATGGTGTTACGGGACACAAGGGCACGATATCCCATGTCATAGAAGCATCTACTCGCAATCCTAGTGGCCTCACGCAAGCTGCGTCACTACTTCCAAGGCCACCCCATTAAGGTCGTCTCAGCCTACCCACTGGAGAGGGTGCTCTGGAGCCCCAACGCTGCGGGAAGAGTCGCCGAGTGGAACATCGAATTGTTGGCGTTTCCGCTGGAGTTTAGCACAACCAGGGTCATCAAGGGAGCCACCCTCGTTGACTTTGTGGCGGAATGGACCGACGCTCCAGAACCAGAAGCAGGCGAGAACCGATCCCTCTCGCCAGGAAGTGAAGCGCCCGATGGCTGGGTCATGTACTTCGACGGCGCGTTCGTGCATCAGGGCGTGGGGGCTGGAGCCGTGCTCATCTCGCCCACCCAGGACAAGCTCTACTATGCTGTGTAGCTTCATTTCCAGCAGGGCGAGAAGGTCTCCAACAACATCTCAGAGTACGAAGGCCTCATCGCCGGCCTTAAGGCTGCGGCAGCCTTGGGAGTGAAACGCCTCACCCTCAAGGGTGACTCGCAGCTCCTTGTCAACTTCTCCAACAAAGTATACGAGCCGAAGCACGAGCACATGGAGGCATACCTTGCGGAGGTACGCAAAATAGAGAAGCACTTCTTGGGCCTGGAACTGTAGCACGTGCCTCGCGGCACGAACAAGGAGGCCGACGAGATCGCCAAGAGGGCATCCAGACGCCTACCTCAAGAGCCTCGTGTCTTCGAAGAGCGGCTCTTCAAGCCTTCAGCAGCCTCTCTAGCTGCGGAATCTGCACCGCCTCGAGAGGAGCATCCCCCGCCACCAGCCTCAGGAGCCCCCGCCTGCAAGCTGACCTCAGGAGCGCGCCTGCTCCTCGCGCTCGAGCCTCAGGAGGGGTGTTGGACCGAAGGTTTCAGGGCATACCTGGGGCGAGGAACACTACCGGAGAAGGAGGAGGACGCGGAGCGCGTGGCCCGGCAGGCTACAGCATATTGCATCCAGGATGTTGAGCTATACAGAAAACGACCAAATGATGTTTCCTTGCGATGCATCTCTAGGAAGTAGGGGTGCGAGCTGCTAGCGAACATACACGGTGGAGATTGCAGGCATCACTCGTCATCGCGCACCCTGGTGGGCAAGGCGTTCCGCAGCAGGTTCCACTAGCCCACGGCACTCAACGCAACTGAGCTAGTGAGATCCTGCGAGGCTTGCCCGTTCCATCCCAAGAAAATCCACCAGACGGCCCAAGGCCTCCAGACTATCCCACTCTTGTGGACGTTCGCTGTCTGGGGGCTAGATATCCTAGGTCCATTCCCTCGAGCGCCCGGGGGCTACCGCTACCTCTACATCGCCATCGACAAGTTCACCAAGTGGGCGAAGGTAGAAGCCATCCACACCATCCCAGCCGGGTCTGCAGTCAAGTTCATCAAGGGCCTCGTAGGCCGGTTTGGGGTCCCTAACTGCATCATCACCGACAACGGCTCGCAGTTCACTAGCAATCTCTTCAAGACATATTGTGCTAACCTTGGAACACAGATATGCTACACCTCAGTGGCACACCCCAAGAGCAATGGCCAAGCCGAGCGCGCCAACGCGGAGGTCTTGAGAGGCCTCAAGACCAGGACCTTCAAGAAGAAGCTCGAGGCCTGCGGCAGGGGCTGTCACGACAAGCTCCAGTCTGTGCTATGGTCCATCCGCACCACCGCCACCAAGCCAAGAGGCGAGACCCCGTTCTTCCTCGTCTACGGAGCCAAAGCGGTTCTCTCTCACGAGGTTAGGCATCGCTCCGCGCGGGTCCTGGTGTTTGACGAGGCACGTCAGGACGCCATGCAGGGGATGGACCTCGTGCTGGGGGAGGAACGCCGCCGCCAAGCCTCACTCCGGACGACAAGATACCAGCAGGCGCTGTGACGGTATCACTGCCGCAGCGTCCGCTCCAGGATGCTCGAAGTGGGCGATCTCATCCTGAGGCGGGTGCTCTCCAGGGAAGGGCTGCATAATCTCTCACCCATGTGGGAGGGTCCGTTTAGGATTGCCCGCGTCTCCAGGCCTGGCGTCGTGCGCCTGTAGAAGCAGGACGGGATCCCCGTCTAGAACACCTGGAACATCCAGCACCTCCGGAAGTTCTACCCATGAAGCAAGGCCCAGTGCCTGTGAAGGTCTCCGCTCGTGACACTCTCATGTAATAATGAGTGGGGATGTACACGCCCCGGAGTCTCTGGAGTGCCGCCCTCGGGCCTCGGGGGCTCCCTCCCACGTCCTAGTGGCGGCACCTAGCTCCACGTTGGTGAGAAGACTAGACTAGGTGCCGGACGCGGCTGTTCATTTGCTTTCTATAGTTGGTTTGCAGCCCTTTTAATGGAGTTTGAAGTTCTGGTGTTTCCCGATTGCTTGGTTGAATCCCTTCCTCTCTCAGCTTCTTCGCTCGGTTCTTTGTTTTGTGCCAGGGAGAACGGCAGTTGCCCGACGCTGTCCCTCACACGCCTCGCGCGGGGGCTGGGCAGGTGTGTGTGCGCGCTGGGGTAACCCGGTCATGGGCACACCTCACCAAAGCCCTGTCGCTCCAGAGCATCGACTCCACTGATATTCGCGAGGTGCCCTCGATTGAGCTCGTGATCGGTGCACCCTTCTAAGTCCGTGCCCCACGGGTACCGCGACGTAGTGCGCTAGGCCATGATCAGCCCATGCCTGAGGCCTCGCGCAAGGAAGGATAAGGATTTCCTAACGAATTTTTGCAGCTCCGCGGTACCTCCCGAGGTCAGTGGCTCCCGTGTCAGCAACGAAGGGGCCTCACCAGGTGCCAGAGGACGTGCCCTCACAAGACAGGAGCCTACCCCGGGTGTACCAAGCTAAGTTATCTTTCTACGTCTACATGAAGCACGGATACCACAACACAACGTGGGAACAATAAGCATGACATAGCGGCACGAAAATCACAGTTCGTTACACGCCCTCACAGGGCCCCATACTTGTTTCTTGAAATGCAGGAACAAAGGAGAGGACGGCCAAAAGCAGCGCCCACGCCCGCAGCAGCTTACGAGGGTCGGCTCCCAGCGCCCCCGGGACTCAGCCGGAGCCCTCCTCGCGCTTCACTGGGGTGTGGTGACGGGACGACCCACCACTGACCTCGAAGTGAGCTCGACGACGTGGCGGCTGGTCGTAGCCGCCGCTGCTGGATCTTTCACCGGAGGAGGAGCCGCTGCTACTGGACGAGCCACGGTCGTCGCCAAGGGCGAGTTCGCCCTCATCCTCGTCACGGCCGTCGCCGAGGCCGAGCACATTGTCGCCGCCGCTGTATTCGGGGCAGCACCCAGCACGGCGACCGTCTTCCCCGAACACCCTCACGAAGAGGGTCGCGGCGCCGTTGTACTTGAACTGGAGGGTGCACCGCCTGCTCAGACCACGCGCGCGGGCGGACGTCTGCCAGCCGCAGGCTAGGTCCACATTGCCCGTGACGGAGACCTCCACCGCGACCCACGAGGCCTTGCTGCAGCAGCCGTCGGCCTACAGCCACAGGCCACCAGGACCCGTGGTCGGTAGCTCACCGGCAAAGGAGCGCGGAAGCTGAAGCCTCGTGCCGGCCGGGTTCTCCGACCACACGACGAACTCCGGCAGCACCTCTGCCGAGTGGAAGCATGGCAGGGGAGGCCGGGCAACCATGGCACGCCTCCCTTCGTCGGCGGGACTGCCACGTCTCGGGCGGCCCCCGCCGCGAGAAGAGACACCGCTGCGGCAGCCAGGGACGGTGCCGGACCACGAAGGAGTCCGCCCGTGCCCCCGAGGAACAACTGTCGGGGTCGCGGCGTGCTTGCGAGGGCGACCACACCCCCTCTTGGGCGGAGGCGAGCCGGGCCCCTCCTGGCGGGCCTTTCCTTTCTCCGCGGCTGAGAACCTCTTCGTCGGCGCCATAGATACGGCAGCAAGACGACGAAGCAAGAAGGAAGAGGAAGGAGTGTGTAGCGAGAGGAAGGAGATACCGCCCCTCTCCCCATTTATAGCCAGAAGGAGGCCAACCGTCGATCCCCACGATTGCACGCAATGATGGTTTTCCTCTGCATGCAGCAGGGTCTCGTCAAGTGTAGTGTGGTTGCCAAGGCAGCGTGGGGAACCGGAGGCCCCCACGTCCTGTTAATCGCCACGCGTCGACCAAGGTCGTAGGCGGTTGGGGCCCGCGGCGCTCCGCACTTGCCCGTTGGCTTCGCCTCGAAGCCAAGTCCAAGCGCGCCTTGGGCCCGGGGGCTACAGTCGGCGTCTTGGGAACGGGGGTTCCTAGACTTTCCTGCCTGCGGCCCATGCCGTGGCTCCACCAATGGCCCGGTACGGCCCGGCTTCGACAACAACTCAAGACCCTCGCGAGGGGCCTAGCCTCGTGAGGCGGACAACACCAAGACCTCCCTGGGGGCGGCCTCGCTAGGCTGGCTCCTGAGGAGCAGAGATATCTATGCAAAAGGCGCCTCGCGAGGTTCCCATGACGTGAGCCATGACGACCAAGGCCAGGCGGGCGCCAGCGGGCGCAGAGTACCAGTTTCCTCTTTGGTGCTAAAGAGGCAGGCCCAGGCGAGGAGCCCTGAGGCATCAGGCAAAGGTTTCCATATCGGCACAACAAGACCAAGACCAGTAGGACGGCAGGACGAAGGTCACCAAGGAGCCCACAACAGCGTCTCCACCAGAGCCTTTGGGAGGCGAAGACTACTTTTGTCAGGATAACTTGTACTAGTTGTCTCCCTTCAAAATTGGCCATTGTGGGATCCCTTCCTGCCTACATTTGGGAAGAGGACCAGGGCCTCTATAAATAGGACTAGCCACCACCATAGGAGGCAACTGATCTTGGACTGGATCCATTCCACCAAGACCATCCTCACTAGCTCGTAGAGCTCAAGAACACCTCTCCTCCGGAGGCTATTCACCCATTGTACTAGTTCATCCTTAGCCCACGAGGCAATCCACCGCACCACACTGGAGTAGTGTATTACACCACAACGGTGGCCCGAACCAGTATAAACCTCTGTGTCTCGTGTTCTCCGGGTTCATCGAGCTAGGCCGTGAGATCGTTTAGTGAGCGATCTAGCGAGAGAGAGAATCCTTCATGTGCACCCCAGAGTTCGAACCTCACAAGGGTTTGCCGGAACCCAGAATCCGACATCTGCGGGAATCATTGTCTCCATTTCTCTTCTTCCACAGTGCTTACGCCAGGTATGTAGTTATCCTTAGCTGAACTTTCAAAGGTTGCCTGGCCAAGTTCAGCCATACACTATCCGGATTGTGCCCCGATTTCCTAATAGTATGTGCTACTTAGCCTCAAAGGCCAGCCGCTCTAGCATGAACAATGCCTTCACTTGACAACTCTTGACGAAAGGTCACAGCCAGCCACAACCACTGACCAGTCATGAAAAAACTCGATTCGTGGCTTGAGGCAGTTCCTCCATTGGCCCGTCCCATCAATATGGAGATCACGCCCTGTTTTAAGGGATATGATCAATGATTTGGATTATCCCATGCACACATAACGACACGATTATATCGAGAAGCGGTAAACCCTGCGACACACTAAAGGGACCCTTGGGCTTACAGTAACTTATAAAAAGGGAAATGGCTACCAATTTCTCCGCACGCTTTCCCCTCCTCCATTGCTATCGCTTCCCCAATCTCCTGAGCTCCAGTGCCCAGATCCATTCTTCCTCAAGAAATTTTCCCAGCCATTCCCTCAATCCAGCCATGGATGGATCTGGCTCGAAGAACAAGTGGGAGGCCTCCTGTGTCACTGAAGAAGACATCCAGGAGCTGAAGGGCGCAGGTTACCTTCCAGCCAATGTCGCCCAACGCATCCCAAAGGAGGGCCAGGTTGTCCCCACGCCCAGGCCAGGGAGTGGGTGGTGTTCCTTCCCCACTTCATCTGAGGACTAGGCGTCCCCCTCCACCCATTTGTCAGGGGATTGACGTTCTTCTATGGGCTAGACTTCCATGACCTTGTATGAACTTGTGATGGTAAAGAAATAAAAGCAACATATTGCATAATAAAGGTTGCTATCATAAGGGGGAATACAAAGTGATGTTCCTTTGCATTCAGAGCTTGCACTTCCAATTGAAAAAAGCGCATGATAACCTTTGCTTCCCTCTGTGAAGGGCCTATCTTTTACTTTTGAGTCTTTACTTTTTATGCAAGAGTCAATAATGTTCATCCTTATTCCAATCTTATTATTCTCCACTTAGCAAGCATCATGTGGTATGGGAAGATGCAAACACATATATCCAATTGGATGTAGGTGATCATGAGTTACTATTGTCAACATTATCCCTAAGATAAATGAGTTGGGAGGTGAAATATGAAACCCCTATCTTCCTTTGTGTCTGATGGAAAAATTTGTTTTAAAAATAGGATGTGAGTCTTAACAATCATAGAAGACCATATGATGGTTGAGTATGTGAAATTTGCTAACACAAAAGCTCTTATATAGACTCTTCGTGAAACATGATGAATTGTAATTGCTTTGATGACTGAGAACATAGTTTACTAGTTTTACTTTGACAATGTGGATGAAGCATTACTTGATCATGAGAAGTTTTATGATGATTTATTCTTGTTATACTAATGATCATGATGCTACCATGTCTGTATTTTGTTTTATCGACACCTCTCTCTATAAACACGTGGTCATGATTATCGAGTTCGGTATTCGCTTGAGGACAAGCGAAGTCTAAGCCTGGGAGAGTTGATACGTCCATTTTGCATTATGTTTTTCTACTATTATTTATTAAGTTTTGGGTAAATATTTCACTTCATGAGGCAAGTCTAATGACTTTTATCTCTTATTTTGCAAGTTTCACATGAAGAGGGAAATTGTCGGTAGCTGGAATTCTGGACCTGAAAAGGCTAAAACAGAGATAGCTATTCTCTGGAGCTCCAAATGACCTGAAAATTTACGGAGATTTATTTTAGAATCAAAAAATATTGGAATACAGCACAAGGGGCCCCACCAGTGAGCCAAAATCCCTAGGGGAGTCGACGAAACACAATTCCAGTCGCCGCAAGTTCCAGAAACCACATATCCAATCTAGACACCATCACAGAGGGGGTTCATCATCCTTATTAGTGCCCTCCGATGATGCGTGAGTAGTACATTGTAGACCTACGGGTCTGTAGTTAGTATCTAGATGGCTTCCTCTCTTTTTTTGGTTCTCAATACAATGGTCTCTTGGAGATCTATTTGATGTAACTCTTTTTGCACTGTGTTTGTTGGGATCTGATGAACTTTGAGTTTATGATCAGATCTATGTTTTTATCCATGAAAGTCATTTGAGTCATTTGATCTCTTACATGCATGATTACTTATAGCCTCGTATTTCTTCTTCCAATCTTTGGTTTAGTCAGGCCGACTAGATCGATTTTTCTTGCCATGGGAAGAGGTGCTTTGTGATGGGTTCGATCTTACGGTGCTCAATCCCAATGACAGAAGGGGAAATGACACGTATGTATCATTGCTACTAAGGATAACAAGATGGGGTCTATTCTTACATGAATAGATATTGTCTACATAATGTCATCGTTCCTATTGCATTAATCTGTTTCTCCATGAACTTAATACACTAGATGCATGCTGGATAGCGGTCGATGCGTGGAGTAATAGTAGTAGATGCAGGCAGGAGTCGGTCTACTAACCTTGGACGTGATTCCTATATAATGATCATTGCCTGTATATCGTCATAATTATTTGAAGTTCTATCAATTGCCCAATAGTAATTTGTTTACCCACCGTATGCTATTTTTCTCGAGAGAAGCCACTAGTGAAATCTACGGCCCCCGGGTCTCTTCTTTATCATATTTGCCTTCGAGATCTATTTTTATTTGCTTTTATTTTCAGATCTATTAATCCAAAAACCCAAAACTACCTTGCTGCAATTTTTTGTTATTTATTTTATCTCGCGTTCCCGTGAGATCTATTTATCCAATCTACTACAATTTTATCTACCTTTTTACCCTGAGGGATTGACAACCCCTCTTTTACGTCGGGTTGCAAGTATTTTTTCTTTATGTGCAGGTATCATTCACGTAGTGTTGCGTGGTTCTCCTACTGGTTCGATAACCTTGGTCTCATCACTAAGAGAAATACCTACCGTAGCTGTGCTGCATCATCCCTTCCTCTTTGGGGGAAATATCGACGTAGTTCAAGCCGCATCAAAAGGAATTTCTGGCGCTGTTGCCGGGGAGGATCAAGTCAAGGTAGTCTCCCGACAACTCTCCAATTTCTAGCGCCATTGCCGGGGAGACATCATCAACATCTACCAAGTTCCTAATCACAAATCTCATCTCCTTGCAATTCACATTATTTGCCATTTGCCTCTGGTTTTCATCTCCCCCACTTCACAAAAAATTGCCATTTTATTCGCCCTCTTTGTCGTTCGCCGTTTTCTTGTCAGATCTGTTTTGAGAGCAATCTTGTTGCGTAGTCACGATGACTCAAGAGAACACCAAGTTGTGTGATTTCTCCAATACCAACAACAATTATTTAATTAGCACTAGCTCCGATTGCTCCTCCCGCCACTAGTGTGGAGTCGTGTGATATTAATGCCGCTTTGTTGAATCTTGTTATGAAAGATCAATTTTCTGGCACTCCTAGTGAGGATGTCGCGCCCCATCTTAACACATTCGTGGAATTATGCGATATGCAAAATAAAAAAGATGTGGACAATGATATTGTCAAGTTGAAATTATTCCCGTTTTCTTTGCGAGATCGTGCAAAATTTTGGTTTTCTTCTTTGCCTCGCAATAGTATCGATTCTTGGGATAAGTGCAAAGATGCTTTTATTACTAAGTATTTTCCACCTACGAAAATTATTTCCCTTAGGACACAAATTATGAATTTTAAGCAACTTGAGCATGAACATATTGCGCAATCTTGGGAAAGAATGAAATTGATGCTAAGAAATTGTCCTACTCATGGTTTAAATATTTGGATGATCATACAAATTTTTTATGCGGGGTTGAATTTTGTTTCTAGAAATCTTTTAGATTCCGCCGCGGGTGGTACTTTTATGGAAATTACTTTGGGTGAAGCTACTAAATTGCTTGATAATATTATGGCAAATTATTCACAATGGGATACCGAAAGGGTTCCTACTAGTAAAAATTTGATTCGGTAGAAGAAATAAATTCTTTGAGTGAAAAAGTTGATGTTCTTATGAAGTTGGTTTCTAAGAAAAATGCTCCTATTGATCCTAATGATGTGCCTTTGTCTACTTTTATTGATCAAAATAGTGATGCCATAGATGTGAATTTTGTTTCACGAAAACATTTTAATAACAATGCTTATAGAGGTAATTTTAATCCTAGACCTTTTCCTGGAAAATCCTCTAATAATTATGGTAATTCCTATGGTAATCCTTCTTATAATAATAATAGGAACACCTCTGATCTTGGGAATATTATTAAAAAAATTATCAATGCTCAAAAGAATTTTGATACTACGATAGAAGAAAAGTTGAGTAAGATCTGTGATATGTCTAGAAGCATTGATAGAACTTCTCATGATGTAGAAAATCTCAAGATGAAAATTTTTGTGCCTAAGGTTGATGAATCAATTAAAGCTTTATATGTTTCTATGGATGAAATTAAGAAAAGAACCGCTATGCTTAGAGCTAAAAGAAATTTTTGGAAAATGCGTTTTCTAGCGATTGCTTTCATAAAAATGATGAAGATCTTAAAATGATTGGTGTTCCTTCTATTGACTCCTAGTTTAGTAAAATTAAGATTGATGAAAAAGGGACTGAAGAAGAGTCAACTTGAGTGAGAAGGCATCCTGATAATTTGGAGGGTGAAAATCTTGTTGATAAATTTGATTAACGTGGGTTTGGAGAGGTCAAAACTTTAACTGGTGATGTGCCCACTCTTTTGGATTACAAAGACTTTAATTATGATAATTGCTATTTTATTGATTGTATTTCTTTGTTGCAATCCATGATAAATTCACCCCATGCTTATGAACAAAATAAACCTTTTACTAAACATATTGTTGATGCTATGATGAAAGCTTTGGAAGAAAAGTTGGAATTAGAGATTTCAATTCCTAGAAAATTACTTGATGAATGTGAACCCACTATCAAAGTCAAGATTAAAAATTATGAGTGTTTTGCTTTATGTCACTTGGGTGCTAGTGTTACTACAATTCTGAAATCTTTATGTGATGTGCTTGGTCTTACCGATATTGAAGAATGTTCTTTAAATTTGCACTTGGCGGATTCTACTATTAAAAAGCCTATGGGAAGAATTATTGATGTTCTTATTCTTGCAAATTGGAATTATGTGCCCATAGATTTTATTGTTCTTGATATTGATTGCAATCTGTCTTGTCCTATTATACTTGGTAGACCATTTTTACGTACAATTCGTGTCATGAGTGATATGCAAGAAGGCAATATAAAATTTCAATTTCCACTAAGGGTATGGAACACTTCCCTAGAACAAGAATTAAGCCACCATATGAATCAATCATGAGGGCATCTTATGGATCTAGAAATAAAGATGACAATACTTGAATCTATGCATTATGCCTAGCTGGGGGCATAAGACGATAGCGCTTGTTGGGAGGCAACCCAATGAATAAAATTTATTTTTGTCTTTTTCTTTCTATTCTTGAGTATTTGCACAATTATGCTACTGTTATTATTCTGTTTTTACGTTTTAATTAGTGTTTGTGCCAAGCAAAGCCTTTGGGATCATGTTGGGTGATAGTTGATTTGATCTTGTTGAAAAACAGAAACTTTGTGCGCCAGTCGCAGAACTTTTAAAAATCACAGAAGCGCGATAAAATTCTGAGAAATTTCCCACGTTGACCTAATTTTTCAGAATTTTTAGAGTTGCAGAAGTACTCGAAGTTTTCAAATTGCTATTGACTGTTCTGTTTTTGACAGATTCCATTTTCTTTGCGTTGTGTGCTTATTTTGATGAGTCTATGGTTTGTATTGGAGGGTATGAGCTATAGTAAAGTTGGAATACAGTAGATATAATGCAGAATCAAATATGAATGGGTTTTCAATAGTACTTAGAGCAGTGATTTGCTTTGTTATACTAACGGATCTCATGAAGATTTTGTTGAGTTTTGTGAGATTGAAGTTTTCAAGTTTTGGGTGAGATCACGATGGATGAAGGAATAAGGAGTAAGAAGAGCCTAAGCTTGGGGATGCCCATGGCATCCCAAGCTATTATCTAAAAGAGAAGCAAGCAACTAAGCTTGCGGTGCCCCCGAGTGGCATCCCCTCTTTCTTCTAACGACCATCGGTATTTTACTTGGAGCTATATTTTTATTCGTCACATATCAAGAGTTTTGCTTGGAGCATCTTGTATGATATGAGTCTTTCCTTGTTTTGCTTTTTATTGTCATTCTATCCTTGTTGCGCAGACCTATTTGAGAGAGCCAAAATTATGCAATGATTTGTTAGAATTGTTCTCTATGCTTCACTTAAACCATTTCGAGCTATGGAATTGCTCTGGTGCTTCACTTATATCTTTTTGAGCATGGTGTGCTTTAGTATTTTTAAAGAAATGCTCTCATGCATCACTTAGATTTTTTTTGAGAGTTAGCAAATTTTTTAAGAAATTCTCTCCTGCTTCACTTAAATTATTTTGAGAGAAGAAAATTTTATGCTCATGTTCTTCACTTAGATTTGTTTGAGCTATCAAAAGCAACATATGAAATTAGTCCCAAAGTGATAGATATTCAAGAGGGATATAATAAAAACTTTCATGAAGATCATTGGACAAAATAAACTTGATTCCTTGTAATAGTTTTGCGATATGATGATATAATATGTGAGTCATGTTGATGAGTAATTACGGTTTAGTAAGAATACTGATGTTAAGGTTTGTGATTCCCTATGCAAGCACGAAAGTCAATAGTTATGCAATGAAATTACATCCTACTTATGGTGCATTAATCGGTGTTAGTTATGCTTAATGCTTGCTTATGAGATTTTTCGTTTCTTGGTTGGATGCTTCTCAATCTTTTGCTAGCCTTCATTTCCACTAAGTATGATTACTACTTGTGCATCCAAAACCCTTAAACCAGTTTTGCCATATCAGTCCACTATACCTACCTATATGCAGTATTCTTTTGTCGTTCTAAGCAAATTTGTATGTGCCATCTCTAATTTTCAAGATAAATTTCCTTTTTGTGTTCTCGTACCTCTCATGAAACGGTAGGGGGTGGCTGATATTTTTCCATGCTAGATGTGTTATTCTCAAGATGAGTGTTTATTCACTTGTCATTGCACGAGAGTACGACAAAGGTATTAGGGATCCCCAATCCCGAAATCGAAAATGGATTTACTTTATGTTGTCAAATAATAAATTCCTTGGAAAGTGTTGGTATGGACGGCACCCGTGGATTCGGTTAGCCGTGGAATGTGAAAGTATGGTGGAAAAAGGAATAAACTTTATTTTCTGTTTGGAAACTGCCTAAGATATATCCAGCATGGAAAGTATTGGGAACTACTTGATCATTTTTGTTGACAGGAAAAGCATGCCACCCAAAATGTTTTTATCTCTATCTTTTTCGCTTTGAGCTCTGGCACCTCTACAAATCCCTACTTCCCTCTGTGAAGGGTCTTTCTATTTTACTTTATGCAATTTTTATTTTTACTTTAGTCTCCATCTTCTCTTATAAAGCACCAATTAAGGGGCACTATGATCGTACTTTAGCATTGGGTGTAGCTAATATGCGAGTGTGTTTCATGAATGGATCAATGATTGAGCATAATGGGCTAGGGATAACTTGCTTTAGTGTTGATATTTTGAAAGACATGGTTGCTTGTGGATATGCTTGAGTATTGAAATCTTCATGTCAAAACTAGACTATTGCCTCGAATCATATAAAAGTCCAAATGTCCATGCTACAAAGAAAAGAGTATGTGATGAACATGTTAGGCAACATTCCACATCAAAAATTCTGTTTTTATCATTTACCTACTCGAGGATGAGCAGGAATTAAGCTTGGGGATGCTGATACGTCTCCAACGTATCTATAATTTTTTTATTGTTCCATGTTGTTATATTATCATTCTTGGATGTTTTGCAATCATTCTATAGCAACTTTATATCATTTTTTGGGACTAACCTATTGACATAGTGCCCAGTGCCAGTTGTTTTTTTTGCTTGTTTTTTACTTCCCAGAAAATCAATACCAAATGGAGTCCAAATGCAGCGAAACTTTTTGGAGAATTTTTCTAGGCCAGAAGACACATGATGGGCCAAAGAAGTACCAGAGGGTGCCCCAAGGGGCCCAAGCGCGCCCTGGTGGGTTGTGCCCACCTCGGTGGCCTCTTGCACCGCCTCTTTGCTCTATAAATACCCCAATATTCCAAAAACCCTTGGGGAGTCAACGAAACACAATTCCAACCGCCGCAAGTTCCAGAAACCACAGATCCAATCAAGACACCATCATGGAGGTGTTCATCATCCTCATTGGTGCCCCTCTAATGATGCGTGAGCAGTTCATTGTAGACCTACAGGTCTGTAGTTAGTAGCTAGATGGCTTCCTCTCTCTCTCTTTTGATTCTTAATACAATGGTCTCTTGGAGATCTATTTGATGTAACTCTTTTTGCAGTGTGTTTGTTGGGATCTGATGAACTTTGAGTTTATGATCAGATCTATGTTTTTGTCCATGAAATTTATTTGAGTCTTTTGATCTCTTACATGCATGATTACTTATAGCCTCATATTTCTTCTTCGAATCTTTGGTTTGACGGGTTCGATCTTATGGTGCTCAATCCCAGTGAAAAAAGGGGAAATGACACGTATATATCGTTGCTATTAAGGATAACAAGATGGTGTCTATTCTTACATGAATAGATCTTGTCTACATCATGTCATCGTTCTTATTGCATTACTCTATTTCTCCATGAACTTAATACACTAGATGCATGCTAGATAGCGGTTGATGTGTGGAGTAATAGTAGTAGATGCAGGTAGGAGTCGGTCTACTAATCTTGAACGTGATGCCTATATAATGATCATTGCCTGGATATCATCATAATTATTTGAAGTTCTATCAATTGCCCAACAGTAATTTGTTTACCCACCGTATGCTATTTTTCTCGAGAGAAGCCACTAGTGAAATCTACGGCCCCCGGGTCTCTTCTTTATCATATTTGCCTTTGAGGTCTATTTTATATGCTTTTAGTTTGAGATCTATTGATCCAAATTCCCAAAAATACCTTGCTGCAATTTATTGTTATTTATTTTATCTCGTGTTCCCGCGAGATCTATTTATCCAATCTACTACAATTTTATCTATCTTTTTACCCGGGAGGGATTGACAACCCCTCTTTTACGTCGGGTTGCAAGTATTTGTTCTTTGTGTGTAGGTACCGTTTACATAGTGTTGTGTTGTTCTCCTACTGGTTCGATAACATTGGTCTCATCACTGAGGGAAATAGCTACCGTAGATGTGTTGCATCATCCCTTCCTCTTTGGGGAAATACCGATGTAGTTCAAGTCGCATCAGGATACTTCCCTCTGGGAGGGGGTAATCGAAGCCATCGACATCACCAACAATACTCTCATTGTGGGAGGACCAATCTTCATCAACATCTTCACTAGCACCATCTCCTCTCAAACACTAGTTCATCTGTTGTATTCAATCTTTCTCTCAAAACCTCAGATTGGTATCTGTGGGTTACTAGTAGTGTTGATTACATCTTAAACTTGAAGCTAGTTGGTTTATTTGGTGGAAGATCATATGTTCAGATCCTTAATCATATACAATTCCTCTGATCTTGAACATGAATATGATTTGTTAGTAGTTTCTTTTGTTCTTGAGGACATGGGAGAAGTCTTGTTACAAGTAACTATGTGAAGTTGGTATTCGTTCAATATTTTGATGATATGTATGCTTTTCTTCCTCTAGTGGTGTCGCATGAACGTCGACTACAAGACACTTCACCATGTTTGGGCCTAGGGGAAGACATTGGGGAGTAATAAGTAGATGATGGGTTGCGAGAGTGACAGAAGCTTAAACCCTAGTTTAATAGTTATTTTGTAAGGGGCTGATTTGGATCCATATGTTTCATGCTATGATTAAATTTATCTTAATTCTTCTTTCGTAGTTGCAGATGCTTGAGAGAGGGGGTAATCATAAGAGGGTTGCTTGTTCAAGTAAGAATAGCACCCTAGCACCGGTCCACCTACATGTCAAATTATCAAAGCAGTGAACGCGAATTAACTAAACATAATGAATGTGACTAGACGAGAATTCCCATGTGATGGTGTCCTGGACAAGGGGGTACTAACCCAGTTGGCCCAATCTCCTCAGGTTGGGCCGGCAAGCCTTCATTCGTGATCAAGATGGACTCCGGAAGCTGTAAACAAGGGGCATGATCAAGACTGCCTCCCCCCAAAGCTTGACGTATGCTCCAAGATCTCTTCCGCCTAGCTCCTCGTTACCGACCTTGTAACCCTAGATGCCCTCCCTGGCGTGTATATAAGCCATAGGGTTTAGCCTGTAGAGGGGACATCCTCGCAAAATCATTCACCTAGCCCTAGAGTTAGACCACACATTACAATCTTGAGGTAGATCAACTCTGTACTTGATACATCTCCATCAATATAAACAAGAGCAGGACATAGGGTTTTACCTCCATTAAGAGGGCCCGAACCTAGGTAAACATCATCTCCTTCATTCATGTTACCCTCGATCTGAGATCCACAGCTCGGGACCCCCTACCCCGAGGTCTGCCAGCTTTGACACTGACACTGGTGCTTTCATTGAGAGTTGCGTTGTGCGATCAATGAAGAGATCGATGGGATCGTCGGTCAACAGCCTCGAACCAGAAGGGCTCGCTCATGCGCCCAAATCTTCAGTCACCCGAACGCCTCCATGTACAGTCGACACGGAATATGACACTTCTCCGGACCCCGTGGGGAACTCCCGCAAGGATGAGGGGATGCGGTACTTCCTGGAAAGTGAGTTGGATGGCGGCCCGCCGGAGACGGCTGAGGAGGCCGACCTCCGGGCCAGATCGGCCCACCCAATGACCACAAATTTGACATTGGATGAAGAGAATAGGGTCTCGAACCCATGATCTTCTGAGATCGGGACTCGTCCATTAACCTCCCGCATAGAGTATCGCCCCGACAACTCTGGCCCACCCGACATCTGGGATCTGGCCTACGTGCAGCAACTCCCTGACAAATTGATCATGCAGTACTGGGCTAGATTCTCGTCCGTCAAAGACAATATATCAGATTGTCTGGACTCTGACATAATCACTGCTTTCCAGCGCGGATGCAATGATAAGGGCACCTCGAACGCCCTTGCTCGTCGCTGCATTCAAACGCTCTTGGGATTATCCGAGCTAGTGCGCCGATTCTGCGCCATTGAAGACGCTTGGCTCACCGAGGAAAACATGGATTCGATCTATGAGGATTACCTAGGACATCCAGAGCCAGCACCTTGGCGTGGGCTCGGAAACGGAACTCTCTGGGCGAACAACCTCGGAAGAAGAAGAAATCCTCCGGTCACCCCGGGATCTCTTTTGACGGCTTCCTAGATAAGCCGTGTCTGATCCACGCTATCCTAATCAACTCTTGCCTGACCCACAGCCTTTGCGACTGTTGCGTGTTAAGACAAGTAGCAAAAGGGGGACTCGCCGTCTTGGCAGGTCCCTCCCACCATGCTAAACAAACCTCGAACAAGGACGAGGTTTGATGATATACAAAACCTTCGTGTCCAACAACCAGTGCAAACAGGCCCTACAAGAAATCAATTTCGTTCGGCAGGTGCCGGCTAGGGGTGCGTGGGTAGACATGCCAATCACCTTTGATCATAGCGATCAGCCGATGTCAACTCCAAACAGGTGCCCTACCTCCCTGGTCCTCAACCCAATTGTAGGCAGCCGCCAGACTTGTTTTATATTGTCCTGATTTTAATTTTGACTCCTATTCGGCCATATGTTAAATCTAAAAGCTACCAGTCGTCGGCTTTGGCCCCTAGGTGAATGTCGCAAGGGGTGTTTTCGTCTCCGCCACTGCTACCCATAGCCAACGTCTTGGTGCCCGGAGGCGGTATTAAGTGAGCAAAACTAAGCAATCAGACTATTCGGTTTTACTGCTTGCACTTAGCCTTAGGAGCTTGACGGTGGGGACTAAGGACTAGCCTCCGGTGTATTGTGATAAACTTGGGGCTAAATTCTTACTCCTTTCCGATCACGTGGTTTGTGCTAAGACGAACCCTTCGTGTGACACGGTGAAATCGCCAATGATTTTTTGGAGTCAAACCTCATCGTCGGATCGCTGATCAGTTCGCGCTTATCATAATGGCCAGTTTTCATCTTTCTCCTACTGAGGTATTTAAACGGGCGAGCCAGAAGTATAATTGTACGGGTTCTCCCTTTGCCCTCTTAACCGAGCGTGCGAAACATAAGGCCAACTATTGACCTAAGACATGGTTCGGAACTTGATTCATACAGTGCAATATCCGGGACACCGGACACTCACCGGTAAGCGGTGTCAGACTTGGTGTGCCGAGCTGATAGGGAAATCGAGCTCTAGGTTATATAACCGATTGTGTTTTCATGCTGAGTTATTCGAAGAGCGAGGGGAGAATTGGAAAGGGAATAGACAAATCGCAAGATGCGGATATCCGAATAGCGTAAAGGGTATTTTTATTATTTCTCGTAGGCTCGGGACATCTAACCGTACAATTCGAACGACGAAGGCAGTACTTGTAAGAGAAAAAATAAAAAATAAAATTTACAGAGTAAAGGTTGACACAGGGCCTTGATGCGTGACTTGAAGCCTTTGCTGTGCCCTGCTGCACGTCTGCACCTTTGCTTCTGATAGGTGGGGGTTGGGACCTTCGATGAGACCTTGATGGGTCAGGACACTACCGATGAAGCTTTATGCTTGCGGGTATCCGGAATTGATCCCCCGGGTCGCCCGAAGACGAGATAACTCCGAAGTTTGGGTTTACTGAACATGCAGTTCAGATTTATTGATGTATGCCTCACGGATGCCCATGGTATTTTGAGTATGGAGTTGTGCTGACGAGGCACATGGAGCGTGGAAAATTTGGGCGTGCCGTAGGGCACGTGTCCCTGTTTGTGGCGAATGCATGCAGGTTCCCATGACGGGGAACGGGTTTGAACCTGTTTACTATTGTCGCCGGCCTTTACGGCGGGTCGACATCTGGGCCTATATGGGCCAGTGTGGTCTTCGGCCGCTAGGGCCTCAGTGTGCTCTTCGGTTCAAAGTGAGTGTTCTGTGTTGCCCTTGATAGTTATGACGCCTGAGGGACCAGGCATCTTCAACTTGAGGTATGCGTAATGCGGGACGGCATTGAATTTGGCGAACATTGTTCGGCCGAGGAGGGCATGATAGCCGTTGCGAAAAGGTGCAATGTCAAAGATAAAGTCCTCGCTTCGGAAGTTATTCGAAGATCCGAACACTACTTCAAGTGTTATGGTGCCTGTGCAGCGGGCTTCCACTCCAAGAATGACCCCCTTAAAGGTGGTGTTACTGGGTTTGATCCATGACGGATCGATCCCCATTTTCCTCACTGTATCTTCGTATATCAGATTGAGGCTGCTACCTTCATCCATGAGGACTCTAGTGAGATGGAATCCATCGATGATAGGGTCGAGTACTAAGGCTACAGACCCTCCAAGGCGTATGTTGGTCGGATGGTCCCTACGATCGAACGTGATCGGACAGGCTGACCATGGATTGAACTGTAACACCCCGGATGTAACTTTACATATTTGTAACTCCAACTCTTGCCATTTTCGGCTATGTGTTATGATATTCCCTTCGTGGTCGAGTTTTGTCTTTCGTTTTGCATTTTGTTTTCGTCATGCATCTCATATCATGTCATCATGTGCATTGCATTTGCATACGTGTTCGTCTCTTGCATCCGAGCATTTTCCCCGTTGTCCGTTTTGCAATCCGGCACTCCCACCTCCTCCGGCGCACCCCTCTTGTTTCCTGTCGTGAGCGGGTGTTGAACGTTCTCGGAATAGACCGAGGCTTGTCAAGTGGCCTTGGTATACCACCGGTAGACCACCGGTCAAGTTTCATTCCATTTGGAGGTCGTTTGGTACTCCAACGGTTAACCGGGTAACCGCAAAGTCCGTTTGTGTGTTGCAGCAAAACCCCTCTCTAAACAGCCCAAACCCCATCTAAGTTACTTCCATGCTCTAGGTCATTCGATCACGATCGTGTGGGCGAAAACCGCACTCCATTTGGAGTCTCCTAGCTCCCTCTACCTATAAATACACCTCTCTCTACGAAATCTCGGGCAGAAACCACCCTAACCCTAGCCCCGCTCCCTCCGCGCCGCTGGACGTGTCCGCCCGGCGCCGGGCGAACCAGCCACAGCCAACCGGCGCTTGCCATGTGGCAGCCAGCCGCCGCCCGTACGCCGCGGCCCGGAGAGCCCGCGTCTGGCCCCCGCGGTCCACGGCGCCGCCTCCCGCGCGCCTCGCCGCCGCCCGTCGCCGCACCTCGCCGCCGCCGCCGCGCCCGCCGTTCTGCGCCCGCGCCGCCGCGCTGCCGTCCTCCTCCGGCGCCGCCGCCGCCTCTTCTTCCCCGACGGTCGCCGCCTCCTCCCCCTCGCCGTCGCCCTCCTTCTCCACGCCGGCCGTCGCCTCCATCGTCGACCTCGGCCGCGTCCCGATCCAGATCCAATCGCCCTAGGTTGACTTCTCCTTCCCCGAAAATTCTGTCTTTATTTCTTACTGTGCATGCCCATGTTCATCGCATCATAACTCTCTGCATATAGCTCCGTTTCACGCGTGTAATATATCAAAATGTTTGTCTATAGATGTTCTTCATTTTGTTCCATTGCACTATGTTCATTTGAGTCCATCTTGATGCCCAAAGCTCTGGTGCAAGAGTGCTAGTTGCTGTTATCTGCTGTTACTTATCAGAACGTGAGGATTTGTTATTTTTGTTGCATTTAATCTGTGCATTTTATGGGCATGAGCTCTACATGTGTTTTGTTGTATGCCATGCCATATTTACAGAGGTGTATGCCATGTATTTTTTTGATCTTTGTGGTGACTAGCACAAGCATGCAAACTAGGCTCCGTAATGGTTCAGATTTCAGGGACATGGCGATTTTACCGTCTGTGACTGCTGTTATTTTGTTGCTATGTATCCATGTGGCTACAGAGAGATCCATGCTCCTTTTGGAGATGTTCAGTAAGGATGTTTTGTAGATATTGTGGTAATTGATCCATTCATGCCCTTGTTTGGAATTATGGAGTGCCATAGCATGACTCAATCTTGCTCTACTTTTGCTATAAAATATTTCTGGCAGAATCTTAACATGATATTCAATTTTGGCAAGCTTGTTGTAGTTGTTTTCATACAAGCTATGTACTTGCTATTGCCATGGATAGCTTCGTAAAGATGCCATCTTGCTGTAGGTATGCTTTTTTTGTCATGCATTGCTTTGTGATGAGTGCATCAAGCTCACGAAGATGCCTTCATATTATTGTTTCTGTCATGCTCTGTTTTCTGCTAAGTCCGAAACCTGTTAACGAAACTTGCTATGTTTACATGGTTGCCATGATATCTTCTGGTCCTTTTTGTCTTATGGTCAGCAAGGGACTTTTGTCATATGCATTTATTAGATTACTGCCATGCCTTGTTTTACTATGTTAAGTTCCTATAGCATGTTAATTTCATGCTCTGAACATTGCTACCTGATGCTGTTTCAGTCATGTCCAGTAATTTCACCAAGTCTGTGAACCTGTTATCTTTTGCACTTTTGCCATGCCTGTTTGAACCTACTGTGATGTGAACTAGCCATAGCTCAGTGTTCATATTTTGTCAAGCATCACCTGTAGATTACTGACATATGCTTTGTTGCTATGTTGGAGTGCTGTAGCATTGTTACTTGTTGCATTCTAAGTGCTATCATGCTGTTAGTCGCAGATTCGTGTCTTTCTTGTTTTGCTTGCCATTTGCAAACCGTGCATCCGTTTCCGGTGATCTTTATATCGATTTCAACCAAAATCATCTCATCTTTCCAGTGGCATGCTTGGTTTTCCAAGTTACTGCCTTGTTCGTCATTTTTCGTCCGGAGCACGCATATGCATCGCATATCATATCTTGCATATCATTCATGTATTGCATCATGTTGCTTGTGCATTCCCCGTGATTGATTGTGGTTCCATTATTTGTGTTCTTGTGTTGGGTAGAGCCGGGAGACGATTTCGTGAACGAGGAACCTGTTGAGTACGCTTACGAGGATCAAGCTTTCGACAACTCTGAGAACCTTGCAGGCAAGATGACCATACCCTCGAAATCACTTCTATCTTCGCTTTGCTAGTTGTTCGTTCTATTGCCATGCTGCGCTACCTACCACTTGCTATATCATGCCTCCCATATTGCCATGTCAATCCTCTAACCATCCTTTCCTAGCTAACCGTTGTTTGGCTAAGTTACCGCTTTTGCTTAGCCCTTCTTATAGCGTTGCTAGTTGCAGGTGAAGATGAAGTTTGTTCCATGTTGGAACATGGATATGTTGGGATATCACAATATCTCATATTTAATTAATGCATCTATATATTTGGTAAAGGGTGGAAGGCTCGTCCTTATGCCTGGTGTTTTGTTCCACTCTTGCCACCCTAGTTTCCGTCATACCGGTATTATGTTCCTTGAGTTTGCGTTCCTTACGCGGTTGGGTGATTTATGGGACCCCCTTGACAGTTCGCCTTGAATAAAACTCCGCCAGCAAGGCCCAGCTTTGGTTTTACCATTTGGCAACTAAGCCTTTTCCCCCGGGTTTCCGCGAGCCCGAGGGTCATCTTTATTTAAACCCCCGGGCCAGTGCTCCTCTGAGTATTGGTCCAACCTGTCAGTCGCCAGTGGCCACCAGGGGCAACTCTGGGCTCGCCTATCGGAAGCTTGACAATCCGGTGTGCCCTGAGAACGAGATATGTGCAGCTCCTATCGGGATTTGTCGGCACATTCGGGTGGCTTTGCTAGTCTTGTTTTACCATTGTCGAAATGTCTTGTAAACCGGGATTCCGAGACTGATCGGGTCTTTCCGGGAGAAGGTTTATCCTTCGTTGACCCTGAGAGCTTATGATGGGCTAAGTTGGGACACCCCTGCAGGGTATTATCTTTTGAAAGCCGTGCCCGCGGTTATGAGGCAGATGGGAATTTGTTAATGTCTGGTTGTAGAGAACTTGTCACTTGACCCAAGTAAAATACATCAACTGTGTGTGTAGCCGTGATGGTCTCTTCTCGGTGGAGTCCGGGAAGTGAACACGGTTTGAGTTATGTATGACGTAAGTAGGAGTTCAGGATCACTTCTTGGTCATTACTAGATGATGACCGTTCCGTTGCTTCTCTTCTCGCTCTCTTTTGCGTATGTTAGCCACTATATATGCTTAGTGCCTGCTGCAGCTCCACCTCATTACACCATCTTTTCCTATAAGCTTAAATAGTCTTGATCTCGCGGGTGTGAGATTGCTGAGTCCTCGTGACTCACAGATTCTATCAAAACAGTTTCTGGTGCCGACGATGCCAGTGCAGATGATGCAATCAACCTCAAGTGGGAGTTCGACGAGGAACGTGGTCGTTACTATGTGTCTTTTCCTGATGATCAGTAGTGGAGCCCAGTTGGGACGATCGGGGATCTAGCATTTGGGGTTATCTTATTTTCATTTGGTTTTGACCGTAGTCGGTCTATGTGTGTATTTTGGATAATGTATGAATTATATGTATGTATTTTGTGAAGTGGCGATTGTAAGCCAACTCTCGTTATCCAATTCTTGTTCATTACATGGGATTCTGTGAAGATGACCCTTCTTGCGACAAAACCACAATGCGGTTATTCCTCTAAGTCGTGCCTCGACACGTGGGAGATATAGCCGCATCGTGGGCGTTACATGAACTTCGGCGCTACGGGCTCGATGGAGTATACGCCCCGTAGTGCTCGATTCCTCTCCTTCTTCGGTATATGGGTTGCGTAGATCATGTTTACCGTCTTGACCTCTGAAGGGAAGGGTTTCTGGCCTCCACTATTTGGCATGCATGGCTCATCATCGTCCTCGCTTCGTTGGCTTTTGCCCAAGTCTTCGGCTGTGAGTTTGCCTGCCTGTTTAATCACCCAACAGTTTTGGTTGGAGTGGTTGGCAGGCTTCTCTGATGTGTCGTGGATCTGACAAGGACTGTCTAGAATAGTATCCAGTCTGGACTGGCCGTCGCTGTTGCCTTTAGGGGCTTTCTTTCGGGGTCCGGCCTTCTGGTTTCGGAATCTGGTATTTACTGCCATATCCTCGCCCTCACCATCATTGTGGTGATGTTTATTCTTCTTGCATCGGGGCATTCCATATCTGTCCCAAACCTCAGAGATACCGGAAGTGTCTAGGTTGGTGTTTTTGCGAGCAAGCCAACTGTCTTCGCCTGCGCAGAAGCGGGTCATGAGGGAAGTAAGGGCTTCCATAGTTCCTGGTTTTTCCTGGCCGAGTTGTCGTATGAGCCATTCGTCATTGACACTATGCTTGAAGGCGGCCAAGGCTTTGGCATCTGGATAGTAAACGATCTGGTTTTTCTTGGTTAGGAATCGGTTCCAAAATTGTCGGGAAGACTCTCCGGGTTGTTGTGTATAGTGATTTAGGTCGTCAGCATCCGGAGGCCGGACATAGGTGTCCGGAAAGTTTGCTCGGAAAGCATCCTCGAGCTCTTCCCAGCAGCCTAAAGAGTCTTTGGAAAGGTTGTTCAACCAGTGTCGAGCTGGACCTTTAAGCTTTAGTGGCAAATAGATGGCGTGGAGGTCATCTCCTCGCGCCATGTGAATGTGGAGGAGGAAATCCTCTATCCATACGGCTGGATCTGTGGTTCCGTCATATGATTCGATATTCACGGGCTTGAAGCCTTCCGGTAATTGGTGTTGCATTACCCTCTCTGTGAAGCATAGGGGGTGTGCAGCGCCCCGAACTCGGGCTATGTCGCGTCGGAGGTCTTCGGCCCTCCGAATGTGCTGCTGCTCCCTGATTCTATCGTTTCGGTTTAGCTGATCGTAGTATCCTTCCTGGTAAGCATGCGGGTATTCTCTGGGTCTGTAAACGGACCTAGTGCAGCCTCCTCGGGCGTCTAGGTCATGGTGGAAGTCGTACTCGTAAGTGTTCCACACTTAATCCTTGCCATGATGGCGAGGTGGGGCGGCTGGGTGTTCAGCCTCGTCAGCTTCTCTGTCCCACCCTCTAGGGGGCGGTCTGGCTGTTCGGCGTTTGTGTATATTGGGTGTGTGGGCTCTATGGCCTCGTCATCAAAGTGCGGTAGGAGTCTTCGCTTGGGGTAACTTTTGGTTGGCTGTTCGCGGACATACCCTTCTTCAAAATCGAGGACTTTCAGTCCATCGGTCGTTGAGGGTGTCCTGTTCGGCCTTGATTTTTTGTTTTCGTTTCTTTAATCTTCGGGCGGTGGCTAAAAGCCCCTGCTTGAATCATTCCTGCTCCAGAGGGTCTTCGGGGACGATGAAATCATCATCCCCGAGACTAGCCTCCTCTTCAGAGAGTGGGAGGTAGTTGCTATCCTCGGAGTCATCGTGGTTTTCTAGATTGAGTGGGTCCTCCTGCCTTGCGGGGTCATCCTGATGGTTCTCATTGGCTGCGTCCCCTGCGAGGTCATCCGTGTTATTTAAGGTGCCGTTCTCCGCGGAGTCTATGTTGCTCGCATGGCTTCGACGTGGCTTTGATCGACGGTGCTGTTTTTGGCATTTGGGCGGCTCATCTCTGGGCTTGCCTCGATCCTGATCATGAGTGTCGTCTCCATCTTTTGGGGTGTCCTCCATGTAAATATCGTAGGTGGATGTGGCTGACCAGCGGCCCGTGACGGGGGGCGACCTTAGCATTAGCCGTGGCTATGTCCTCCTCGTCCATGTATTCGACATTCTCCAAATTATAGTCCAACATATCGGTTAAATCATCGATAGTGGCTACCGAATGGGTGGTGGGTGGGACGCAAAATTCCCTACTGTACGCCTCGAAGGGTTGATGACTGAAAGAGGAGGGCAGGTCCTCCTAGATGGTCATTTTCTAAATTCGGTCTAGTGCCTCGTTTACCATTGCAAGGGTCGCCGAGCCCGAGGGCTCCGAGCCAAACTCTGTTGTTGCGGTGTGGGGTGCGATCAGTGACTTGACCGGTCCTTGATTTCCGTTGGCCGCGCTGAGCTCGGCGTGCGGAGCCGGATCCTTGAGGGGGTCTAGGTCGTCACTGGAGGTCGAGGAGGGCCTTGGTCCTTGCTTGTGGCTTCCTCATTGGGGTTCGAGATCGAGCTGCTTTGGGCTGGGGGTGACCCCATGCTGTTAGCTGCCGCTTTGTCATAAGGGCTCAAGGCCGCATGAGCGTTGTGAAAGAAAGGTTCAGCCGAGATTGACTCTTGGCCTCTGCCTCCTGATTCTACCTCGAAGGTCGAGGATAGGTCCTCCGCAGTCATGACATGTCCGGACGGAGGCGGAGTCTGGCCCCTGCTCGATGCGGAGCTCTCCTGGCTCGAAGCTATCAGAGCCGATCTGTCGATTGAATCGGGGAGGAACTCCGGAGCGAGCTGGCGAGGGTGCAGAAGGGGGAAGTGAATCCAATAAAAACCAAATCACCCTGTGTGTCCGCAACATATTCCAGACTACCGAAGCGAATTCGGTGTCTGGGGGCGAAAGTGTCGACCTAACCCAGACGGACAGTTGGGTCTGCGTGCAGCACGATGCTGCCAAATGCAAAGAGTTGTCCGGGGACGAAGAAGTACCCGGATCTGATGCCTACTCCTATGATCAGGCGAGCCATCGATCCGTTGGGCGATCCTGCAGTGGAACTCTCAATGAAAGCACAAATGTCGGTGTCAAAACCGGCAGGCCTCGGGGTAGGTGGTCCCGAGCTGTGGATCTAGGATCAATGGGGAACAAGGGACGATAAACACAGTGTTTACCCAGGTTCGGGCCCTCTCGAAGAGGTAAAACCCTATGTCCTGCTTGATTGTATTGGATGTATGGTATGGTTTACAGATTAGATCTACCTCGAGATCAGCATGAGCTAAACCCTAAGTCGATGAGGTGATGAATATAGCTCTATCCCTAAAGACTAAGAACTCTCGGTTTATAGAGACAACGGTAGGGTTAGGTTACCGAAGATAGATTACAATAAGGGTAAAAGAGATCCCACGCCTTCTTGACTTGGAGGGCACACCACGGCTTCGTAGATCTCCTGTCTTTATATGGCTCCACCAGTCCGGCCCATGTACAATAGGTCGTCACCCCGAGGACCCCTTAGTCCATGACTCCCTCGGTAGCCCTCAAAGTTGCCTCCAACGCCAAGGCTTGTATCCGGTATCCACTTATACAACCAATATTCAGCTTGTGGGGTGAGTTCTTCAGTATGTCTCTCCCTTGTTTGGAACCAAGCGAAGTCCGGAATCTAAAATGGCAGCTTTGCTTAACACCGAAGGTAACAATAAAAATAACGCTCAAGCGCAAATGATGCCTCCATCTGACAACTTTTTCTCTTTCAACGAAGAGTCGCTTCCAGCCATAACGCCAAGCAGTTACTATTTCTCAAAGCGCGGCTCGAGGCTGACACCATGTTTGACACGTCCCCTCGAGGTGGAGATCGTGTCCCATTTTTGGGGGATATGGTTAATGATTTCGGTTCCCCTCCCCGGTCATAATGTCGCGAGCATATCAGGAAGTGGAAAAGCCAAGGGCGTGGGAAAAGGGAATCCCAGGCCTGTCACCGGCCCATAAAGGGGGGCTGCAACAGTCTGCATCCCACGCCCTCTTCCACCTCTAGCTCACGTAGACCTTCGAAGCTCCAGCGCCCTTTCTCTCTGCTTCCACGGTGAATCCCACTTTTCCTCCTTCAACCATGGCTGGATCCGAAGCTAATGGGAAGTGGGAGGCCTCCAGCGTCACCGAGGGGGACATCTTGAAGCTGAAGGAGGCCGACTATTTGCCAGCCAATGTTGCTCGTTGGGCCCCTAGAGAGGGCCAGATCATCCCCACGCCCCATCCGGGAGAGAGGGTCGTGTTTCTTCCCCACTTTCTTAGGGGGCTAGGATTTCCCCTGCACCCCTTCGTGCGGGGGCTTATGTTCTTTTACGGGCTAGATTTTTACGATCTAGCCCCCAATTCCCTCCCCCACATCTCGACCTTCATCGTCGTCTGTGAAGCGCTCCTTCGAGCTCAGCCGCACTTCGGTTTATGGCTGAAGGTGTTCAACGTCAAGCCCAAGGTGGTTGGCGGCGAGCATGCGGACTGTGGAGGGGCCATGATTAGTAAACTAACACGGGTCTAGTGGCCGGATGGCCACTTTATTGACACCGTCTGGATGTGGCAAAAGGAATGGTTTTACATCACCGAGCCGAGGGAGGCCGCCTGGGGAGCAGCCCCCGCATTCAAGTCCGGACCCCCTACCAGATTGGCCTCCTGGACCACCAAGAGCCTGAACTGGGTGTGTGTCGCTAACACGAAGGTGTTGCAGAAGCGCGTCAACAGGATAATAGAGACTGGCGCAAAACTGGTGAATGTGGTCCAGATCATGCTCCATCGCCACTCCCCCCTTGCCACTAGAGGGCCAAGCCCATGTGGGAGCATGAGCCCGAGGATCCGGCTACCGTGCGACACCTCTACGGCACGACTCCTGACAAAATATGGGGCCAATTATTCCAGCCCCAGAAGGAGTGGCCGGTCGAGGGGAAGGACATTGGCCTTGACGCCACGAACCCCCCAATGGAGGTGAGCGGCATTTTTCTTCGAGGAGTGTTCGAATATTCATACCACGTTTATTCGGTCTAATATTGGTACGCGGATTTTGCAGGGCTGGCTCGCCAAGGCCAAGAAGATCAGTGGCCCGGTGCCTCTATCAGAAGGGCCCCGATCAGAGCAACTGGAAAAGCTTCTGGTCGTGGTGCCCTACAAGGCGCCTGCCAAGAAGGGGAAGAAGAAAGAAGCACCGGAGCCCAGGGAGGGCCTCCGCCGCAGGGTTCGTCCGGGCAACCGGTCCGGAGACGCTGCAGCCACATCCGGACAGGATGGGGGCGAGGATGAGGACGAGGAGGAGATTGCCTCCTCGCACTCAAAGAAGAGGGCGGCGTCCGAGGATGTCGAGGAGGTCCAACCTTCTCTGGCCCCGAAGAGACGATGCTGGCCTAAGTTGGTGCCGTCCGACAGCTTGGACTCCGACAAGGAGTCTGGGCCATCCCAGGAGATCCCGAAGACGGGACCCAGGGTCAAGCCCAGCAGGTAAGGCGTCGGTATTTTTAGCTATCTCGTTTTTAGTAATTTATTTTATTTGAAGGTTAACCCCTCCGAATTATAGTCCCCCACATGAACGCCCCACCGAGCAGACTTCGGAGGGGACATCTCCGCCCGCCGAACTGGTGGACAGTGGGTCTACGGCGCACTCCACGCCTCCTCTGGTCCCCGAAGAGGTCAAGGAGGTGCGATCACGAAGGACTCCTCCCCCTCCGGACACATAGGGGGAGGACGACACCCAAGGTTAACACCTCGGTCACTGAAGACCAGGAGGGAGTGTCTCTCCTAGCTGACGCGGGAAAGAAGTCCGGACCCCATCCTTCGACCACTCCCGAGCCCCCAAGGCCTTCGACGGCACAGGCTCCTCCTAGCAGGGAAGGGGCCGGGGGGCCGACGTCAGCGCCAAACACCTCGACACGGGTGGCGGCTGGCTGGCCCAACGTGCTGCAGGAGCTAGTGGGCCACTCTGCCATCATTGATGGGCATGAGTGTAGTTAAGCAGGGTGTTCGGTCCATCCAATCCGGACTGAACGATGCTATCCAAGGCCTTCTGACAGGCTTTGAGGTACGTCAAGTAATGATTGTTCCTCATAATGCAGTTGTAATTGTTAGTTTGGGTAGGCTGTATACCTAGCAGCCCCCGAGACTCTGCAAGGGCTTCGAAGAAAACTTGCGGAGGATCAAATTCGGTAGGCCAATTAATGATGTCAACATTTCTATTGCTGACGTAGGCATCTTCCATGGTCGCGGCTGCTAATATTGCGGTGTTAAAGGAGATGGATCAGAAACTCATGCTTTTCGATCAAGAGCTTGACCTTGTCAACAAACGGCTTGACGAGGCGCAAGGTAAGCCCGGTGAGAAGATGTGTATTTGCCGTATATTGACGAGCCGGACTGTGTGCTAATCCTTTATCTTGTTGATCTTGCAGCTGCTGCCGCCGAGGTCGAGGGCTTGAGGGGGGCCTGAAGAAAGCCAATGCTGAGGTGGCCGAGAAGAAGATGACCGCTGAGAAGGCGGTGGGCGAGCTTGAGAAGGCCAAGCTTGCTGCTGAGCAGCATGAGGCTCGGGTGACTGAAGTCCAAGTGGAGCTCCAGGATGCCGCCGAGAAGCTGGAGGCCCTTGAGAAGGGGTGG
Source organism: Triticum aestivum (assembly GCF_018294505.1). Lineage (NCBI taxonomy): Eukaryota > Viridiplantae > Streptophyta > Magnoliopsida > Poales > Poaceae > Triticum > Triticum aestivum. Next base: position 365,185,916 of record NC_057814.1, on the reverse strand, counting down.
GAGGAGCAATCCTCCCGGCTATCCAAGGTGGAGAAGGAGCTCAAGGAGGCGAGGACTGACGTAGGAGGCGTCCGGAAGGAGCTCTGCCAAGCCGCGCAAATTGCAAATGGTAAGACATACTTACTACAGAGTATGTTCGGAGGCAACAAGTTCGCACTGCTGACGCGGGTCTGGCGCTCCGCAGGTGTCTTCGCCGAACTTCCGAAGAATGCGGCGGCCGCAGCGACGCACTATGCCACCCTCGAGGAGGACTCCACGAAGCTGCTCTTCTGGTCACAGTTTTCGGATTCCGAGCATCTGCCCCTCATCAGCGATCAAATGAAGCAGCTGATGGAGATGCATCGGATGTCTGAGCTGGCCTTGAAGGACCTCTGTGTCAGTCTGTGGCCCGCCGCGCCCCTTCCGAACACCTACTTCGGCCTGGTGCAGAAGCTGCGGGAGGCACCGCTTCGGATTGACACCGGAAAGCAGTCAGCGTGCCTTGAGGGTGCAAGGCTTGCATTCGCGAAGACCATGGTACATTGGCTGAAGATAAACCCAATGGACATGGCCACTGGTCCTCCACCCAAGGGAAAGGAGCATCGCCGCCCTGAGCAGTACTTTGCACATGTGATGAATGGCGCGCGGGCGATAGAGGGCCAGTGTTCGAAAGATGTAATATTTGAGTGATTGTATTAAGTTTTGTATCACCTGGACCTTTTGCTTTATAATGCGTCTGCCGGACTTGTTTTATATTCTCCTGATTTTAATTTTGACTCCTATTCGGCTGTATGTTAAATCTGAAAGCTACCAGTCGTCGGCTTCGGCCCCTAGGTGAATGTCGCGAGGGGTGTTTTCGTCTCCGCATTGTGATGTACTTGGGGCTAAATGCTTACTCCTTTCCGATCACGTGGTTTGTGCTAAGACAAACCCTTCGTGTGACACGGTGAAATCGCCAACGATTTTTTGGAGTCAAACCTCATCGTCGGATCGTTCATCAGTTCGCGCTTATCATGACGGCCAGTTTTCAGCTTTGTCCTAATGAGGTACTTAACCGGGTGAGCCAGAAGTACAATCACAGGGGTTCTCCCTTTACCCTCTTAACCGAACGTGCGGAACATAAGGGGCAAGCACAGGAGCCGAGCAACCCAACTAATGACCTAAGACATGGTTCGGAACTTGATTCATATAGTGCAATATCCGAGACGCCGAACACTCACCGGTAAGCAGTGTCGGACTTGGTGTGCCGAGCTGATAGGGAAATCGAGATCTGGGTTGTATAACCGATTGTGTTTTCATGCCGAGCTGTTCGAAGAGCGAGGGGAGAATCGGAAAGGGAATAGACAATTCGCAAGATGCGGATATCCGAACACCATGAAGGGTATTTTTATTATTTCTTGTAGGCTCGGGACGTCTAACCATACAATTCGAACTATGAAGGCAGTACTTGTAAGAGAAAAAATAAAAAATAAAATTACAGAGTAAAGGTTCACGCAGGGCCTTGATGCCGTAGTTGAAGCCTTCACTGTGCCACGCTGCACGTCTGCACCTTTGCTTCTGATAGGTGGGGGTTGGGACCTTCGATGAGACCCTGATGGGTCAGAACCCTGCCGATGAAGCTTTATGCTTGGGGGTATCCGGAATTGGTCCCCCAGGTCGCCTGAAGACGAGATAACTCCAAAGTTTGGGTAAATCGAACATGCACTTCAGATTTATTGATGTATGCCTCACGGCTGCCCATGGTATTTTGAGTACGAAGTTGTGCTGATGAGGCACGTGGAGCGTGGAGAATGTGGGTGTGCCGTGGGGCACGTATCCCTATTTGCGGTGAACGCATGTGGGTTCCCATGACGGGAAACAGGTTCGAACCCGTTTATTATTGTCACCGGCCTTTACGGTGGGTCGGCATCGGGGCCTAGATAGGCCGATGTGGTCTTCGGCCGCTAGGGCCACAGTGTGCTCTTCAGTTCGAAGTGACCGTTCTGTGTTGCGTTGATAGTTATGACGCCTGAGGGACCATGCATCTTGAACTTGAGGTACGTGTAATGTGGGACAGCATTGAATTTTGCGTATGTTGTATGGCCGAGTAGGGCGTGATAGCCGCTGCGAAAAGGTTCGATGTCGAAGATCAAGTCCTTGCTTCGGAAGTTATCCAGAGATTCGAACACTACTTCAAGTGTTATGGTGCCTGTGGAGCGGGCTTCCACTCCTGGAATGACCCCCTTAAAGGTGGTGTTACTGGGTTTGATCCTTGACGGATCGATCCCCATTTTCCTCACTGTATCTTCGCATATTAGATTGACGCTGCTACCTCTGTCCATGAGGACTCTAGTGAGGTGCAATCCATCGATGATAGGGTCGAGTACTAAGGCTGCAAACCCTCCATGGCGTATGCTGGTCAGATGGTCCCTATGATCGAATGTGATCGGACAGACTGGCCATCGATTGAACTTCGGCGCTACGGGCTTGACGAAGTATACATCCCATAGTGCTCACTTCCTCTCCTTCTTTGGTATGCGGGTTGCGTAGATCATGTTTACCGTCTTGACCCTGGAAGGGAAGGGTTTCTGGCCTCCACTATTTGGCATGCGTGGCTCATCATCGTAATCGCTTTGTGGGCTTTTGCCCGAGTTTTTGGCTGTGAGTTTACTGGCCTGTAATTACCCAACAGTTTTGGTTTGAGTAGTTGGCGGGCTTCTCTGATGTGCCGTGGATCTAACAAGGGCTGTCCATAATTGTATCCAGTCTAGACGGGTCGTCGCTGTTGCCTTTAGGGGCTTTCTTTTGGGGTTCAGTCTTCTGGTTTTGAAATCCGGTGTTTACTGCCGTATCCTCGCCCTCACTGTCATTGTGGTGACATTTATTCTTGCTGTGTCGGGGCTTTCCATTTTCGTCCCAAACCTCGGAGGTACCGGGTGTGTCTGGGTTGTTGTTTTTGCGAGCAAGCCAATTGTCTTTGCCTGCACAGAAGTGGGTGATGAGGGAAGTAAGGGCTTGCATATTTCTTGGTTTGTCCTGGCCGAGCAGTCGTACAAGCCATTCGTCCTTGACACTATTCTTGAAGGCGGCCAAGGCTTCGGCATCTAGACAGAAAACGATATGGTTTTTCTTGGTCAAGAATCGGTTCCAAAATTGTCGGGCAGACACTCTGGGTTGTTGTGTAATGCGATTTAGGTCGTCAGCATCCGGAGGCCGGACATAGGTGCCCTGAGAGTTTGCTTGGAAGGCATCCTCGAGCTCTTCCCAGCAGCCTATAGAGTCTTCTGGAAGGTTGTTCAACTAGTGTCGAGCTAGACCTTTAAGCTTTAGCGGCAAATATTTGATGGCATGGAGGTCATCTCCTCGCGCCATGTGAATGTGGAGAAGGAAATCCTCTATCCATATGGCTGGATCTGTGGTTTCGTCATATGATTCGATATTCATGGGCTTGAAGCCTTCCGGGAATTGGTGTTGCATTACCCTCTCTGTGAAGCACAGGGGGTGTGCGGTGCCCCGAACTCGGGCTACGTCGCGTCGGAGGTCTTCGGCCCTCCAAATCTGTTTCTGCTCCCAGATTCAATCATTTCGGTTTAGCCGATTGTAGTATCCTTCACTACGAAAAAAAAGACACATCCTTGACATTTTGGGCCGAACGAATTTTTTTCTATCATGCTTATGACACTTCCGTGACGATAATTGTGACAAAACCCGGTATCAACATAGATGTGGTGGGCTCCTACTTCTATGACAAAAAATCATGAAATAAAATGGGCTTTTCGTCCAGGGCGGGCCAGAGACGCAGCTGCATGACATTTTTGGGCCGTCCATGATGGAAAAAACCGTGGTTGAAGCGACGGCGAGGAAAATATCAGAGAGTTCCCGGTTACGGTGGGTGGTCGGGGCCGAGCGATGCACGGAGGTTTGCGCATTTCTCCCGTACACGTACGCGCATGTGTGGGAGGCGTTGGGTTCTAACTGAACCCAACTGAGGCGTTTGCTTACTAAACCCGAGCGATTACACTAGCTACGTTATTGAATCCGAGCGATCAATCCCTTGGCTGTTAACTGAACCCGAGCGATTCCTTCCCTACTCCTGCTAACTGAAGCCGATCGAACCTGCTGCCTCTTTATGAATAGTGAATGTTGTTGGGGGTTGGATGAACAGTTCCCGGTGGGAGTTGGATGAACATGACCTCGATCGAGCTGGTTGGGGGTGGATGAACAAGACCCCGTGGAGGGCTGGTTGAACAGTAGCCGGCAGAGGCTGGATGAACAGGACCCCGTGGAGGGCTGGTTGAACAGTAGACAGTGGAGGCTGGATGAACAGGAGCCCGTGGAGGCAGGAGGGGGACGTCGTGGATGAACAGTAGCAGGTGGAGGCTGGAGGAGGTCGACGGTGGATGAACAGTAGCCTGTGGAGGCTGGAGCGAGGCAGTAGACTGTGGATGAACAGTAGCCCGTGGAGTCCCGTTTTGCGGTATGCCACACCCCTCCCAATGAACAGGACCCCATTTCGACCGTAGGAGGTTGAATATAAGTCTGTTTCCTCTATTTTGCGGTACGCCACACCCCTCCCGATCAACAGGACCCCGTTTCGACCGTAGGAGGTCGGAGAGAAGTCCGTTTCCTCCGTTTTGTGGTACGCCAGACCCCTCGTAATGCAGGATCCCGTTTCGAACATAGGCGGTCGAACAGAAGGTCGTTTCCTCTCTTCTGCGGTACTCCAGGCCTCGTATCGGCTGTTCTGTCCAAGCCGGTTGGCTCATGATGAACAGGACGCATTCCGTTGCCTCCCGATGAACACGACGTAGTTTTTCCGTTCCGACCCAGCCGGTTGGCTCCCAATGAACAGGACGCCATCGCTGCCCTCCGCTGCCTCTCCATGTACACGAGCCCTGGCCGTACGTATGCACGAGTAGGCGTTCGAGAACCCGCTCGTTTGTACGTATATGACCGTATTTACTTTCTTGCACCCTGGTTGTACGTGCGTGTACACAATATAGACGGGACTGCGTGACATCCTACGTCCGTGCCTCTACTACGACACATGCCCTTCCTTACTCGGCCACGGTTCATCACTGCAGCCTGCAAACAGACCGATTGACCAGTATGTACGTACACATTCGCGACAAGACAGACATCCCTACGTACGGTTCGACCGGGTGGGTCCCAGCTGTCAGGGAGGTAAGGAGGCACTTCCTTGTGTGCGAAGATATAGCTGGTGGGTCCCAGCTGTCAGGGGAAGAATCATATTTTGTTCCTGTAATTGTTGGGGAATGCAGTATTTCAAAAATTTACCTACGATCACACAAGATCCATCTATGTGATGCATAGCAACAAGAGGGGAGAGTGTTGTCCACGTACCCTTGTAGACCGAAAGCGGAAGCGTTTTATCAATGCGGTTGATGTAGTCGTACGTCTTCACTATCCGACCGATCTTAGCACTGAACGTACGACACCTCTGTGTTCAGCACACATTCGTCTCGATGACATCCCTCGTACTCTTGATCCAGTTGAGGCCGAGGGAGAGTTCCTTCAGCATGACAGCATGGTGACGGTGATGATGAAGTTACCGGCGCAGGGCTTCGCCTAAGCACTACGACAATATGACCGACGTGTGTAACTGTGGAGGGGGGCACCGCACACGGCTAAGACCACTGTCAACTTGTGTATCTATGGGTGCCCCCTAGCCACGTATATAAAGGAGCAAGGGGAGGGGGCCGGTGGCCTCATAGGCTGCGCCCCAAGGGGGGAATCCTACTCCTACTAGGAGTGGGTTCCCCCTTTCCTAGTCCAACTAGGAGGGGAAGGAAAGAGGAGGAGGGGAGAAGGAAAGAGGGGCCGCCCCCCAAGCCCTAAACCAATTCGGTTTGGGCCTAGGGGGCGCGCCCCACACTTCCCTTGCTGCCCTCTATTTCCACTAAGGCCCATGAAGGCCCATTGACCCCCGGGGGGGTCCGGTAACTCCCCGGTACTCCGGTATTTATCCGGTGACCCCCGGAACCCTTCCGGTGTCCAAGTATAACCTTCCAATATATCATTCTTTATGTCTCGACCATTTCGAGACTCCTCGTCAGGTCTGTGATCCCATCCGGGACTCCGAACAACCTTCGGTACATCAAAACACATAAACTCATAATACTGATCGTCATCGAACGTTAAGCGTGCAGACCCTACGGGTTCGAGAACTATGTAGACATGACCGAGACACATCTCCGGTCAATAACCAATAGCGGAACCTGGATGCTCATATTGGCTCCTACATATTCTACGAAAATCTTTATCGGTCAAACCGCATAACAACATACGTTGTTTCCTTTGTCATCGGTATGTTACTTTCCCGAGATTCGATCCTCGGTATCATCATACCTAGTTCAATCTCGTTACCGGCAAGTCTCTTTACTCGTTCCGTAATGCATCATCCCGCAACTAATTCACTAGTCACATTGCTTGCAAGGATTATAGTGATGTGCATTACTGAGAGGGCCCAGAGATACCTCTCCGAAACACGGAGTGACAAATCCTAATCTCGATCTATGCCAACCCAACAAACACCATCGGAAACACCTGTAGAGCATCTTTGTAATCACCAAGTTACGTTGTGACATTTGATAGCACACTAAGTGTTCCTCCGGTATTCGGGAGTTGCATAATCTCATAGTCATAGGAACATGTATAAGTCATGAAGAAAGCAATAGCAATAAACTAAATGATCATAGTGCTAATCTAACGGATGCGTCAAGTCAATCACATCATTCTCTAATGATGTGATCCCGTTAATCAAATGACAACTCATGTCTATGGCTAGGAAACTTAACCATCTTTGATTAACGAGCTAGTCAAGTAGAGGCGTACTAGTGACACTCTGCTTTTGTCTATGTATTCACACATGTACTAAGTTTCTGGTTAATACAATTCTAGCATGCAGAATAAACATTTATCATGATATAAGGAAATAAATAAAAACTTTATCATTGCCTCTAGGGCATATTTCCTTCAGTAATATGGATGCACTTCCTTGCGTGCGAAGATGTAGCTGGTGGGTCCCAGCAGTCAGGGGGGAAACATTTTTTCGCGAAATACGGTGGCTCGTCTGGTGGATCCCTGCTGTCAGGTGGAGGAATCATTATTTTGCGCGTAATACAGAGGCACTTCCTTGCTGCGGCCGTGGACCCAGCTATCAGCCTCTCCACGTATAGTACTCTTCCGATGGAAGTCATTCCTTGACCACATTGACCACGCCGCACCGAGAGCACCAAGGCGGTGGACGACGGCGAGGCTTACGAAGGCAACGACGTGGAGTCGGGGAAGACGCGACAGTGGATTCCCACGCGGAGAGGAGTATGAGGGTTGACTTGTTCGGCTGTGGTGTGAGGCTGTCGTCGCTGCACAATAACAGGGGTTGTGGGTGAGTAGAGGGATGGCCTGGCCAGAGGTTGGAGTTGGGTGGGGCGGTCAGGCCTGCAAGGCAGCAGAGCCGGCCACGCGAGGCAGGAGCAGGCGGCACGACCGGCGCTGAGGTTGAAGAAGCACTACGACCATTGGATGGACATCGTACGGTCACTGGAGCTAGAATCGTTCATATTGACTAAGTTGACACCTCCGATAACATAATGAACATTAGTTTTAACAAAGGTGATACTAGCTTTACCGGGATAATTTGAGTGAACTCTACACCCTCTGTTCCTTAATATAAGATGTTTTCGCAATTCAATTAAAAGTACCCAAACGTCTAGTATTTAGAAAAACAGGTAGTAGTTTTCTTGAGCACATATCTGGGAAAGCTTGCCACACTTTATATATGTCCATACGCTAATGCAACACCATTCGAATAGTACAAATATACACTAATCCAGTGGCTAGTGCAACCATAGATTAGTTTTTTCTTACGGGGTACAGTACAATGGTTTTACTGCACAGATTTCCATAAGCTAGCACTGGAAGATTTCTATAAGCATTAACAATACAAAATGTAAAGGTAACAAGTTTCAGCATTGGCATACTAGTTGTGCAACATCATTAAACCAAATACGAAAGTCTGAAGGTAACTAGCATTATTAACTAATGACAGTATAAAAAAATTGCAAACCATGTACCTTCGAGGTAAATATCATTTTGAACTTGAGGGGACATCAAAATTGCTATCCCAATCTTGATAATCGATCAAACATAAAAACTTGATCAAATGAATCAAGAGAACAGCCGGAGGAGGAGGTGCCCACTCTTGACCTTTCCTCTTGTCTTCGTAATTTTTTGTGCAGTTTAACCAAAACAAAATGACATCAGTGCCTTGGCATTTTGGTGACACTGTACAAAAAAAATTGACTTATCTCATGAAAGTGAGGTATGTAATCTATAAGCATTAACAGTGCAAAAATCTGAAGGTAGTAACAAGTTTCATCGTTGGTATACTGGTTGTGCAACAACATTAGAATGCCTTAGCTAAAAAAACTTTAATACATCCACAATCAACAGCTAACCCTGAAATAATCGAGTGACATTAAATGGCATTGCTTAAATTTATCAATGGCATTAGACTGAGTGCGGCATTAGTTAAATGTGGCATCACTTTAGCAGTAGCATTGCTTGACTTTACCGCTGGCGTCATACTAACAGCAAAAAAGTGGCAATAAGAGCATGGGAGGCTGATGCGTCTCCAACATATCTATAATTTTTTATTGTTCCATGCTATTATATTATCTGTTTTGGATGTTTTATATGCATTAATATGCTATTTTATATTATTTTTGGGACTAACCTATTAACCTAGAGCCCAGTGCCCGTTCCTGTTTTTTTTTCTTCCTATTTTCGAGTTTCATAGAAAAGGAATACCGTACGGAGTCCAAACGGAATAAAACCTTCTCAATGATTTTTCTTGGACCAAAAGATAACCAGGAGACTTGGAGATGAAATCGGAGGAGCCACGAGGCGACCACAAGGACGGAGGGCGCACCCAGGGGGGTAGGGCGTGCCCCCCACCCTTGTGGGAACATCATGCCCTTCCTGACCTAATTCTTGCGCCTATATATTACCATATATCCCCAAACCAACAGAGGCATCCACGAAAACACTTTTCCACCGCCGCAACCTTCTGTACCCGTGAGATCCCACTAGGGACCTTTTTCTGGCACCCTGCCGGAGGGGATTCCATCAAGGAGGGCTTCTACATCAACTCTATTGCCCTTCCAATGAAGCGAGAGTAGTTTACCACAGACCTACGGGTCCATAGCTATTAGCTAGATGGCTTCTTCTCTATCTTTGATTCTCAATACCATGTTCTCCTCGATGTTCTTGGAGATCTATTCGATGTAACACTTTTTTGCGGTGTGTTTGCTGAAATCCGATGAATTGTGGATTTATGATCAGCTTATCTACAAATATTATTTGAATCTTCTATGAATTCTTTTATGCATGATTTGATATCTTTGTAATTCTTTTTGAACTATCGGTTTGGTTTGGCCAACTAGATTGGTTTTTCTTGCAATGGGAGAAGTGCTTAGCTTTGGGTTCAATCTTGCGGTGTCCTTTCCCGGTGACAGTAGGGGCAGCAAGGCACGTATTGTATTGTTGCCACCGAGGGTAAAAAGATGGGCTTTTAATCATATAGCTTGAGTTAATTCCTCTACATCATGTCATCTTACTTAATGCATTACTCCGTTCTTTATGAACTTAATACTCTAGATGAGTGCTGGATAGCGGTCGATGTGTGGAGTAATAGTAGTAGATGCAGAATCATTTCGGTCTACTTGACACGGATGTGATGCCTATATTCATCATAACTGCCTTAGATATCGTCATAACTTTTCGCTCTTCTATCAATTGCTCGACAGCAATTTGTTCACCCACCGTATTATTTTCTATCTTGAGAGAAGCCTCTAGTGAAACCTATGGCCCTGGGGTCTATTTTCCATCATATAAGTTTCCGATCTACCATTTTGCAATCTTTTACTTTTCGTTCTTTAAACCAAAAATACCAAATATATTTACTTTATCGTTTATCTATCTCTATCAGATCTCACTTTTGCAAGTAACCATGAAGGGATTGGCAACCCCTTTATCGCGTTGGGTGCATGTTGTTTGATTGTTTGTGCAGGTATTCAGTGACTTGTGCGTTGTCTCCTACTGGATTGATACCTTGGTTCTCAAACTGAGGGAAATACTTATCTCTACTTTGCTGCATCACCCTTTCCTCTTCAAGGGAAAAACCAATGCAAGCTCAAGAAGTAGCAAGAAGAATTTCTGGCACTGTTGTCAGGGAGATTTACGCCAAGTCAAGTCAAGATTTGTCTCTCGTCAACTTTCCAGTTTCTGGCGCCGTTGCCGGGGAGATATACGCCAAGTCAAGACGTACCAAGTACCCATCATAAACTCTCATCTCTTGCATTACATTATTCGCCATTCGCCTCTCATTTTCCTCTCCCCCACTTCTAAAATGATTTTTTAAAAGATTTGCCTTTTCTTCGCCCCTCTTTTTTTTGTGTTCTTCGTTCACTTTTGGTTTCCTCATTTGCTAGATTTGTTTGACGCTACCATGTCTGAAATTGGGGAGGTTATCGTTGAAACTCTTGAGGAAAAACTTGAATCTTGTTCTTTGATCATGAAACTGAAACTCCACCTAATTACAAAACAAAAATCTTTCGTGTGGGGGACGGTAATATTATTGGAAAGAGTGTTATCCAAGAATTCTTGGATTGCATGGGATCTATGCCTATTAATAAAATATCTATTCTTCTTGAAGCAAATTGTTATGCGGATGCCATTGTTATGGTTGTTGAGAAATTAGAAAGAAAAATTGTGCATATTCATCCTGCTTTGCAAAAGGTGTTTTATGAACTTCCCAATATTAATCATCCAGTAGCTAAAAAGATTGCCACCATTATCCTTACGCGTGAATTTGATTCTGTAATACAAGAAGCTAGGGATATTTTTGCTTTCTATAAAAAGGATGTTGAAAACCCTCCAATTGAACATATCCTCCATGATAAAGAAACTATGCGTAGTTTGGAATCTAGGGATTATCAATCTTGCAGTGAAAATCTTAGGAGGAGAGTTCCCTATTCAGAAATCTCTCAATCTTTGTACCTTGAGGCTTATGAGGAGTTTGATTGTATTACTAGGGGAATTTATGTAGGATTTAGTAGGGATTGGTTGAATAAAATGATGAAGGAACCTGTTAGAAACAACCTACGTATTTCATATGATGATATATACGGTGATGATCCCGACTATGGGTTTATGAATGTTAAAATTACCAATCAAAGTCCTTTCATGATTTAAGTTCATCTACTAGGAGGGAAATAAATTAAAGGATAGATTTTCTAAGACGAGTTTTGGAGGATTTGATGAGAAAAGAATTGCATACCAAAGATGAGAATACCTAGATCTATTCGTGTTTTATGCCTAGCTAAGGGCGTTAAAGAATAGCGCTTGTTGGGAGGCAACCCAATTTTATTTTTGTTTTTGCTTTTTTGGTTCTGTTTTGCAATAAATAATTCATCTAGCCTCTGGTTAGATGTGGTTTTATGTTTTAATTAGTGTTTGTGCCAAGTAAGACCTTTGGGATAGCTTACGGTGATAGTTGATTTGATCTTGCTGAAAAACAGAAACTTTTGTACTCAGTCCCAGAATTTTTAAAAATCATAGAAGTGTGATAAAATTCTGAATTTTTACACAAGATTTATATAAAAATTTCCCCTATGGTACTAATTTTTCAGAATATTTGGAGTTACATAAGTATTCGAACTAGCCAGATTGCTACAGACTGTTCTGTTTTTGACGGATTCTGTTTTCTATGTGTTGTTTGCTTATTTTGATGATTCTATGGGTAGTATCGGGGGGTATGAACCATGGAAAAGTTGGGATACAGTAGATATTACACCAATATAAATAAAGAATGAGTTCACAACAGTACCAAAAGCGGTGATTTATCTTCTTATACTAATGGAGCTTATGAGATTTTCTGTTGAGTTTTGTGTTGTGAAGTTTTCAAGTTTTGCGTAAGGATTTGATGGACTATGGAATAGGAGTGGCAAGAGCCTAAGCTTGGGGATTCCCAAGGCACCCCAAGGTAATATTCAAGGACAACCAAGAGCCTAAGCTTGGGGATGCCCCGGAAGGCATCCCCTCTTTCGTCTTCGTCTATCGGTAACTTTACTTGAGGCTGTATTTTTATTCACCACATGATATGTGTTTTGCTTGGAGCATCTTGTATGATAAGAGTATTTTCTTTTTAGTTTTCCACAATCATCCTTTCTGTACACACCTTTTGAGAGAGACACGCATGAATTGTGATTTATTAGAATACTCTATGTGCTTCACTTATATCTTTTGAGCTAGGCGATTTTGCTCTAGTGCTTCACTTATATCTTTTTAGAGCACCGCGGTGGTTTTATTCTATAGAAATTGTTGAACTCTCATGCTTCACTTATATTATTTTGAGAGTCTTTAAACAGCATGGTAATTTGCTTTGGTTATAAATTTAGTCCTAATATGATAGGCATCCAAGAGGGATATAATAAATACTTTTATATAAAGTGCATTGAATACTATGAGAAGTTTGATTCGTTATGATTGTTTTGAGATATGAAGATGGTGATATTAGAGTAATGCTAGTAAGTACTTGTGAATTTGAGAAATACTTGTGTTAAGGTTTGTGATTGTCGTAGCATGCACGTATGGTGAACCGTTATGTGAAGAAGTCGGAGCATGATTTATGTATTGATTGTCTTCCTTATGAGTGGCGGTCGGGCACGAGCGATGGTCTTTTCCTACCAATCTATCCCCCTAGGAGCATGCGTGTAGTACTTCATTTCGATAACTAATAGATTTTTGCAATAAGTATGTGAGTTCTCTATGACTAATGTTGAGTCCATGGATTATACGCACTCTCACCCTTCCACCATTGCTAGCCTCTCTAGTACCGCGCAACTTTCGTCGGTGCCATAAACCTACCATATACCTTCCTCAAAACAGCCACCATACCCCCCTATTATGGCATTTCCATAGCCATTCCGAGATATATTGCCATGCAACTTTCCACCATTCCGTTTATTATGACACGTTCCATCATTGTCATATTGCTTTGCATGATCATGTAGTTGACATCGTATTTGTGCCAAAGCCACCATTCATAATTCTTTCATACATGTCACTCTTGATTCATTGCACATCCAGGTACACCGCCGGAGGCATTCATATAGAGTCATATTTTGTTCTAAGTATCGAGTTGTAATTCTTGAGTTGTAAGTAAATAAAAGTGTGATGATCTTCATTATTAGAGCATTGTCCCATAAGAGGGAAGGATGATGGAGACTATGATTCCCCCACAAGTCAAGATGGGACTCCGGACGAAAAAAAAGAGGCCAAAAAATGAGAGAAGGCCCAAATAAAAAATGAGAGAAAAGAGAGAAGGGGCAATGCTACTATCCTTTTACCACACTTGTGCTTCAAAGTAGCACCATGATCTTCATGATAGGGAGTCTCCTATATTGTCACATTCATATACTAGTGGGAATTTTTCATTATAGAACTTGGCTTGTATGTTCCAATGATGGGCTTCCTCAAATTGCCCAAGGTCTTCGTGAGCAAGCAAGTTGGATGCACACCCACTTAGTTTCTTTTTGAGCTTTCATAAACTTTAAGCTCTAGTGCATCCGTTGCATGGCAATCCCTACTCACTCACATTAATATCTATTGATGGGCATCTCCATAGCCCGTTGATATGCCTAGTTGATGTGAGACTATCTCCTTCTTTTTTTCTTCTCCACAACCACCTTCTATTCCACCTATAGTGATATGTCCATGGCTCACGCTCATGTATTGCGTGAAAGTTGAAAAAGTTTGAGAACATCAAAAGTATGAAACAATTTCTGGGCTTGTCATCGGGGTTGTGCATGATTTAAATATTTTGTGTGATGAAGATGGAGCATAGCCAGACTATATGATTTTGTAGGGATAAGCTTTCTTTGGCCATGTTATTTTGAGAAGATATACTTGCCTTGTTAGTATGCTTGAAGTATTATTGTTTTTATGTCAATATTAAACTTTTGTTTTGAATCATATGGATCTGAACATTCATGCCACAATAAAGAAATTACATGGATAAATATGTTAGGTAGCATTCGACATCAAAATTTTTGTTTTTAACATTTACCTACTCGAGGACGAGCAGGAATTAAGCTTGGGGATGCTTGATACGTCTCCAACGTATCTATAATTTTTTATTGTTCCATGCTATTATATTATCTGTTTTGGATGTTTTATATGCATTAATATGCTATTTTATATTATTTTTGGGACTAACCTATTAACCTAGAGCCGAGTGCCAGTTCCTTGTTTTCCTTGTTTTTGAGTTTCGAGGAAAAGGAATATCAAACGGAGTCCAACCGGAATAAAACCTTCGTGGTGACTTTTCTTGGACCAAAAGACAACCAGGAGACTTGGAGATGAAGTCGGAGGAGCCAAAAGGTGGCCACAAGGACGGAGGGCACGCCCCCCACCCTTGTGGGCCCCTCGTGCACTTCCTGACCTAATTCTTGCGCCTATATATTCCCAATATCCCCAAACCAACAGAGGCATCCACGAAAACACTTTTCCACCGCCGCAACCTTCTGTACTCGTGAGATCCCATCTAGGGACCTTTTCCGGCACCCTGCCGGAGGGGGATTCGATCACGGAGGGCTTCTACATCAACTCTATTGCCCTTCCGATGAAGCGTGAGTAGTTTACCACAGACCTACGGGTCCATAGCTAGTAGCTAGATGGCTTCTTCTCTCTCTTTGATTCTCAATACCATGTTCCTCGATGTTCTTGGAGATCTATTCGATGTAATACTTTTTTGCGGTGTGTTTGCTGAAATTCGATGAATTGTGGATTTATGATCAGCTTATCTATGAATATTATTTGACTCTTCTCTGAATTTTATGCATGATTTGATATCTTTGTAATTATCTTCAAACTATCGGTTTGGTTTGGCCGACTAGATTGTTTTTTCTTGCAGTGGGAGAAGTGCTTAGCTTTGGGTTCAATCTTGTGGTGTCCTTACCCAGTGACTGTAGGGGCAGCAAGGCGCGTATTGTATTGTTGCCATCGAGGATAAAAATATGGGGTTTTCATCATATTGCTTGAGTTAATTCCTCTACATCATGTCATCTTAATTAATGCATTACTCCGTTCTTTATGAACTTAATACTCTAGATGCATGTTGGATAGCGGTCGATGTGTGGGGTAATAGTAGTAGATGCAGAATCATTTTGGTCTACTTGACACGGACGTGATGCCTATATTCATGATCATTTCCTTAGATATCGTCATAACTTTGCGCTTTTCTATCAATTGCTCGGAAGTAATTTGTTCACCCACCGTATTATTTTCTATCTAGAGAGAAGCCTCTAGTGAAACCTATGGCCCTTGGGTCTATTTTCCATCATATAAGTTTCCGATCTACTATTTTGCAATCTTTTACTTTTCGTTCTTTAAATAAAAAATACAAAAAATATTTAATTTATCATTTATCTATCTCTATCAGATCTCACTTTTGCAAGTAACCATGAAGGGATTGGCAGCCCCTTTATCACGTTGGGTGCATGTTGTTTGATTGTTTGTGCAGGTATTCAGTGACTTGTGCGTTGTCTCCTACTGGATTGATACCTTGGTTCTCAAACTGAGGGAAATACTTATCTCTACTTTGCTGCATCACCCTTTCCTCTTCAAGGGAAAAACCAACACAAGCTCAAGAAGTAGCAGAGGCCCATTCAGACAGTGGGCGCACCAGTACGATGTACCTCCACGGACGCATAGAGTGGTGAGGGACGTATGGTTTCCCAGAGCAACAAATATCCAGGCAGGATATGTGGATTATGTCCCATTTTTGTTCTCTTTATCCACCTTTTTCCTATGTGAGGACAACAAACCGATCGACCTGGTCATTCTCTATTGCGTTGTCATGCCTTTTGTTCTCTTTAGCCACCTTTTTCCTATGTGAGGACAACAAACCGATCGACTTGGTCATTCTCTACCCTTTTTCAACCAAGAGACATGAGACTCGTTCCTTAGCTACTGATTTTCCCCTTTCAACCTAGATGCGAGTTCGATGCCTAGTCTCTTTGACAGTACTTTCTCCCTTCCTTTCCTTATTCAAACCAGACATGGATTAGTCCACATGAAGTAGGGTTTCGTTTAATAGTGCAAATTGAAGTTTTCGTGTGTGTGACCAGCATAGCAGAGGATAGCAAATTGGGAAGAAGGTGGAGTGGAAAAAGATCCACATGCAGCGACGTGGCAGATGGGGCAATAGAACAAGGTTATTGTTCGAAAAGAGGTAGCATACCTGAGGGTCGGCGGGATGTGGCTTCGCTCGTGGTTATCGTCCTCCGCACACACTACGGAAGTGAGCTTGGGGACAGAGGCCATCCCGCGCGGGCGCTAGGTCTAAGAGGATGGCCTTGTCGTCAGTGTGTGACCTCGCTCGCCGACAATGAGTGCATCAATGCTGCACGTCCTTTTCTTCCCCGGCGGATCTGTGAGCACCGGTGAGTAGGCAGAGAGAGGCCATCTTTTTTAGATCTGGGGGATAGTGTGAGAAGCAAGTGGGCGATAGTGTGAGAAGCAAGTGGGCAGCCCTTAGCAAGCAAACGCTGAAGCTCCAGCCTATATATCTTTTTTGATACTAGTACTAGAGGTGGAGTAGTGGTACGGTAGTTTATATTTTCTCTGCGTACAGTACCAGTTAGTCGTACTTCAAAACTGAACGGGACGCCATTAAAAAAATAAAGTCGAGAAATAATGCAGCACCTTAGGCCAACGCAGCCAGATCGCATTTTGCACAAGAAATGACACACCATGTTTCATTGACATGTGGTCCCGTTCCAACATGTCAGTGAGACAACGGCGAGTCCTTTTGTACAATTTCTGAACGGACGTCTATGTAGGCGGGAGCGCCTCTTCCTGTATCGTGGCAACCGTCCACCGCCTCTTCGCCTTTCCCTCTCGATTTGGAATTGCTGTCGCACGCTCTTCCTCCCTCCTCCATTTTCCTTCACCCTTCCTTCTGCCATTGTTTGATTGTCTTCTCCATGGAGGGAACAGGCCGGAAACGACCCCGTTATTCTTGCCCCGATCTGAAAGATGACATGGTGGAGGAACTCATTGATCGGTGCGACGTCATCACCTCGGCTAGCATGGCAGGTTCGTCCAAGACCATTCTGGACTCAACTAATAACATCATTACAAAGAACCCAAGGGTCCAGGAGCGGTTTGATCTCCCCTATCTTCTTCGCCATGACCATGCTCGCTGGTGCGCGGACGATGGAAGCCTCGCGTTGTGCAAGTTGATGCCGCTTGATAATGATATGTGTGATGTTAAGATGCCGTCGCTTAAGGGTAAGGCCTGGGCAGGCGCAAATGGAGATTGGGTTGTTAATATTGGGTACAACTGCGAGTGGGAACTTGTGAATGTGTACACTCGTCAGCGGATTCCACTTCCAGAAATCTCAGAGTGCCCTGAGGTTGAGCGCACAGATGATCTACGTACGTTCAAATACGATCATGGTGACTGCCGTCGATGGAAGATAGCAATTTGTCGAGTTCCCAACTGCTCTTGGGATTACACGAACTATGAAGTTGTTGCTATCTTCGACAAGCTTGTTGTCGTCCTTACTTCCACGCCTCGATGGATATTGCTCAAAAATCAATTTATGTACATGGATGAGTACTGTGATGCAATTCAATACGAGTGTCTTGTGTTTGCTGCCACCACTCGTGGCACTGTTTTTGCATGGAGTCCTTATGGTTTTGGTACGTTTGTATTCCACCGTAATTATAATTGTTTCATCCACATGCATGCGGGTTAGCTAGTTTCCCTTTACTAATTAACCTTCTTGTGTTTCCAAGGTCCTGTGAACATTCCACCACCTATACTTGAAAAAAATTATAACCAAGGGGGAGATGACGATGGTGATGATCACGAGCATGAGGACGAGTAGGACCTATATACTCAGTGGCGCCTGGCAACTTATTCCGATGGATCACCTCTTCTTGTCTGCATACAGCGCACTGCTGATTTTACTACTAAGGAAGCATGTGTTGTCTCCCATGGTCGCACTCTCCGGACCTATTCCAACATCCGTTGCAGGGTATTCGGGATGGATACTAGTGTGCTAGTGCCAACACCTTCTCCCTGGTTCAGTATTGATAGTCTTGGAGAAAACTCGCTCTCTATCCAATGATGGTGAAAGGCGATCCAGCTGCTGTTCACACAACGTTACTACCATTTGTGAGAAGCAACTGTATCTATACCTCGGACATTGCTATGGTTCCCTACCCTGGCTATCACAATATGCGTCCTGATATAGGCCACTTTAGCCTGGATAATCAGTCCTTTGTTGGTCTCGATATTGACAATAGCTGGCCCTTCCCAGAGGTTTACCTATGGTTCAAAGCAAGCGTTTCCAACACCGAGGATTGGATGAGCTGAAGTTCATTTCATTGCTTGTTATTTCTTGTGTGATGAAACCTTTAGTATTTACTAGAATGTTTTGCTGGAAATAATCTATAATCCAACATGTATCCTCGTTGTCGTCGTGTGTTGATGACTTGTTGTATGCAATGAATGGTACATTTGCATATGCATGTCATAAACTCAATTTATGAATGGTTTTCGAGTCACTTCTTGAAGTGTGAGTACCGTAGTAGTATAGCCAGCATCCGGTTTTGGAGTATGCTAGCACAATAGTTAGTTCTAGTAAGATCAACTAGAGCTAGGTGTCGCATGGAGGCCGAGAAATATGGTGATAGCGTGACTGCGTGAGGTGGGCTTGTATGTAGTATGATGTAGGCACAGGGCTTGCCATGTTTCCTACTCCTCTGGTCTAAATGTGGAGAAGATTTGGTCGAGTTCTTCCTCCTTTTGCCGACACGTGGGACATCCAGCATCCAGGTCGTGTCATGCAAGAAAATGGAGTGCTAGTTGAAGCCACGTGATGTGCATCTTGGGTTAAACTGTAAAAAGAATCTTACTCTTGAGTGACTCCAAAAGCGGCCACCGAAGATCTTTATTGGATTTGTTTTTCATCAGTAGCACGTCGAGGTGAAAGATGTGTAGGTTCAATGGGTCGTCTTGCGTTTTCACTGACATGTGGGACCGCGTGTGAGGAAACAGATGATGGGCTCTGCGCGTCTGCTGGCTGGCTGAGAAGAGAGAGAGAGAGAGAGAGAGAGAGAGAGAGAGAGAGAGAGAGAGAGAGAGAGAGAGAGAGGAGGGCTGAGCACGGACTCCAGGAAATTTCGCGAGAATGTGAGTAGTACTAGTGGTGTACCATACTCCTGAAGAGATAATGTGTTCGCTCTACATAAAAGTACCTCGATATAGTGGGGTGGCATGGCCATAACTACCATTCATGTCTAGCAGTAAGGCACACGCCACCCACACGAGTCCCATCTCACCAATTTTCTTGGAGTCCATGCTACAGCCATCTCTTCTCCCTCCTGTTTTCTCAGCCATCGCGCGGTGGGCGGGGTGGGGGTTTGCCGATAGTCGGTTTGCTCAACTGCTATCCCACTTGTAAGTGAAAATGCAACACAGCACGCATTCCCCCTTGAGCGGCGTGCTAGACCAACAGTGTGGGGGTGCGACGCGAACACGGCAGGCTTTTCCTTTTGAACTTGTAACTTGTAAAATTTGGTTATGCTCCATGGTCAACGATAGATAGAAATAATGATTTTCCCTAGAGTAATGAGAAGTTTGGTTCAGGCATGGCTCATGCATGGAGTATGTACGAAAATTATGAAGTTGATGCGAAAGGTAAGATAATTACTAGTAGTACAATATACTACTACATAGATTTGACGGAAAGATAAAGATACATACGGATCCATCAACAATATCCTCACGCCCTAGTGCGCCGGGTCACCAACCGATGTGTGAGGAGGAGCGACGTTGGCAGCGAGCTCAACGTGCTTCTAAACAATGCCGTCCAAGGTTGCCCTACGGTCCAAGAAGGCCAGTGTCCTATCGTCCTCCTCTTGCATGTAGTAGTCCTTGTGGATGATTTGCGCGTAGACGTGGGTGATTATGTCGATGGTGTCTTGCTGCGCCAGGCGCTACGTGGCGAGTGCGACATCGAGGTGGACATTCTCCGGCGCGACAGCGGGCAGTCGTAGGGCCACCAGTGCGTCAAAGAGGTTGTCACCATAGAGGTCGTTGAGGGTGGCGGGCGTCACAGAGCCCGGGCGCGTGGGCTGGAGGCGTAGGTCAAGGTCATCCGCGAGCTTCTTGACGATGGTGAACTTGTCAAGGAAGCCGACGAGGACCTCATCTAACAAGGAGACGAAGTTGTCGTCCAATAGGCCACTTGCCCAGGCAGCCTCAAGCACGACCTGGAGACGTTCCTCGGTGTCGGACCATAGGCCGGCGTTGTGGACCATCTGGCACAGCCGGCTGATGCTCACGCTCATCGCCTCCATGTGTCTAGCTTCTAGTCAACTGATCTTGCGATTGGAGTGATCACTCTTGCCTTTGGTTAGGGTGCGTAGGTGCATAGGATTTCATAGATTGGACTGGCGGGGATCCTTTATATGAGAAGTGCAAACTGCGTTGCATTCACATGTGTGTTGGCCATCTACTCCTCGGCCCTCCCTCCGTGCTGGTGCAGTATAGTCATCTCACCGAGACCAAGTTGGGGCAAAACGAGAGAACTTTCATGTCTACTGGTTTATTGGTCCCCTTTGCATTTTGCGCCAAGTTTTGACCTTCGATTTAACTAATAATATGTTAATGCATGTGACCAAAAATGTTGTGCTAAGTTTAAGGTTTAGGATTCTCAAGTCATTGAATGCATATGCACCCCACGTCTCCTATTGGGTGATTTCTTTTTTCATGGCAAAAAACAAGGAACAAGGTGGGTAGTTAATGCACCACACCTAAAAGTTTTGGGATTATTAGGTTTTCGTAACGTGACTAATGCACCAGTACGGAGGGAGTACAATAGTAGTCTTTGATTGCAGTTTTTTGTTGGTAGCTTACCAAGTTGGGCGCTCGGTGAGTACAATAGTAGTTTGATTGATGAGACTTCAGATTTGAGCCATCTAGCGGAAGGGAGAGTGTATAATATCATCGGGAACTACGTTCAAAACCAAATAAAACAATACTCCATGTATTTATTTACACAGGGAGTAGTATATTTTTTTGTGACATGCATTACTAGATATTGCTAGTCAAATACTAAATCCAAACGGACGTGGTAGTACTACTAAATCCAGATGGTGGTGCTAGACTAATAGTAGTACTACCAATGTAGTACTAGTATTGTACTACCCATTGGTCAAATTAATCCTCACAGTGAAGTGACAAGACCCTGCGCTGGAGATGACACCTGAGTGTAGGCGCCGTGTTCGGCATACCAAAGTCAGCCTCACCGTGTGCAGTCACTATCATCATGGCTGTAGAGCTAGACTGCTTACAACTAGCCGTGTTCGACACAATTTCCCGTGTGTTGCCACGAGTAGCTCTACTCTTTTCTTATACGAGTAAGATGCCCGTGCATTGCATGGAACACCAAGATTGGGGGTGGACGGCGCCGGCAGCGGCCATCGCGCCAGATTGTTCCATGGCCTTCTAGATGTGGTAGGGAGGAGATAAGGCTAATTGTGAGAGACAAGGAGTTGTTTGTAAATAGGGAACAAGTGCGAGCATCTTTTTGCAAAACTGCAGAAGTTTGCTTTGTATGCGACAGATCTAGATCTGACGGCTATTGGTGAAATATGGCTGGCACACCATCATCACCAACTCAGGACCTCTTTGATTTGCAGGATTTTAAAAACACAGGAATAGGACACGGCAATATTACAAGTTTCAAACTGATATTACAAATGTTAGGAGTAATGCTGCACCTACGAAGAGGGAATTATTAGGAAGTTTATGTAAGAACTTTCGTTACTTTAGGTGGATGCAGCATTATCGTACAAACTAAAATCCACCACCCCGACAAGTCACTAATGGGAAAATAAATTTTTGAGTCTCTGGCGACTTCATGTTTCAAAAACAAATTCAGCTTCTGCAGAGACTTTGTCATTTAGGCTTAGAGCTTGCGGTGATCAACACGCCATTCATTGTTGCGCCAGAGAACGCCAAACCTCATTACCTTGAGCAAACTTGCCTCCAGAACAAAGAACCTGGCCAATTTAATCTCAGATGTGCTGCCCCAGTAGTCAATCAAATCAATACATGTAAGATGGAGATCAAGGTATTCGATGAGATTGTTATAGTGCAGCACATTTTTCACTCTCGGGTCTTTTTTTATCTGCAAAAGAAGAGAACATATTAGAGCAGCTAGCTGTATAAGATTGTCATGTCATCAAGAGGTACCAATATCATTCTCTCATACGATAGGGTTGGCTAGCTAGTGATATTTTTTCACTCTCTCTTTCTCTTTCCTCTCATTTACCTAGGACCAGATGAAGAGCTTGGGAATTTGTTGCCTTCCACTATGTGGCCGATGCCATATTTCTCAAAAGTATGCCACATAAAATGCATCGATGTCAAATCAAAAGATTTTGGCACCGCTCTAGCGATGTGGGAGAGTTGGCACCGCTGTGCACACAGACCTACATGTATAAACAAATCAATCAAACCAACTACACTAGCCTCTCACTCTCCCAAACAAGTGTTTTTTATTGCCTCAGTCCTCTCCCTCTCCCACGCAAGTGTTTTTTCATTGCGTGAGTTAAATTGGCACCAGAGCAAAGTAGGTGATCCAGATTGGGGCACCAGGTGAGCAATGGAGGGGCATCGATGCCAAATGCATCACAAGTGAATTTGGCACGTGTTTTGGCCTACATAGTGGAGGGCCGTTATAACCCACTTTTGTACTACCTCGTATTGAGTGTAAAATTTTGACCATAGACTTACCTAAGAAAATGCCAATGCATGTCACCAAAAATTATACCATTTGAAATTATGTTCAAATACGAATCCAACGATATAATTTTTAGTGACCTGCATTAACATTTTGTCAGTTAAATCTATGGTCAAATTTTGATACTACAAAATAGAAAGAGTAAACCAGGACGGAGGTAGTACTTGCTCTTAGGGTTACCATAGAGTTACCAGTCTAAGTTACTTGCCACTATGACTAGCCTAAGCTACTAGTAGTACAACGAAAAAACGATGCAGGTTATCACGTGAGAAAAAAATACTAAAAACATTTCTTTCGGTGCAGTGCGTAGATGCAGTTTTGAACACTACACTTGTCAACGTAATTTTGGAAAATTACGAAAAAAAATTGAGCTACGTTGTGATTACCATTTACTAATAGGAAAGAAGTTTCACCTCGATGAGTAGCTTCTCCATGCACGGAAAGCATGTAAGGAATCCAACAACTTGATCTAGATTGGTGCCGATAGATTTTATTGCTAAGATCTTCACTCTGCGCACAGACTGCGTCAAGCTTGCGGGAATCATTTTCTGGATGAAAGTCATAAATACATCAAGAAGAAATTTAAAATGTGAATTTCAAGAAGACGGAGAATAAGATGAGTGTTGTACTTGAATGATTATGGGTCCAATAAATAGTTCGGAGAATTTGGCAGACGAGTACACCAACGCTGTCAATTTCGGCGCGTTAATGACCCTGATTTTTGTTGGACCTTGTAGATCAGATATGATCAATCTCTCGAGGAAAGGCGCATTCTCCATGACCATAACATGGAACAGCTGGAGTGATCTCTTCCCAATTGATGTCTTGTTGCGGGGCCGGCAAGACACATAAATCCATCGGAGATTCGTCGAGGCGATGCGGAGGCTAATGAACCCATGGATCTGTCGAAGACGAAGGTACTCGGGCGCAGTACAACTACGGAGCATGTGACGCCCCCGATTTGACCGTACACTAATCATGCATGCAAATGTGTACGATCAAGATCAAAGACTCACGGGAAGATATCACAACACAACTCTACAACATAAATAAGTCATACAAGCATCATAATACAAGCCAGGGGCCTCGAGGGCTCGAATACAAGTGCTCGATCATATACGAGTCAGCGGAAGCAACAATATCTGAGTACAGACATAAGTTAAACAAGTTTGCCTTAAGAAGGCTAGCACAAAAGTAGCAACGATCGAAAAGGCAAGGCCTCCTGCCTGGGATCCTCCTAACTACTCCTGGTCGTCGTCGGCGGGCTGCACGTAGTAGTAGGCTCCTCAAGTGCCGTAGGAGTCGTCATCGACGGTGGCGTCTGGCTCCTGGGCTTCAACATCTTGTTGCGACAACCAGGTAGAAAGGAAAGGGGGAAAAGAGGGAGAGAAGCAACCGTGAGTACTCATCCAAAGTACTCGCAAGCAAGGAGCTACACTACATATGCATGGGTATATGTGTAAAGGGGCATATCAGTGGACTGAACTGCAGAATGCCAGAATAAGAGGGGGGAAAGCTAGTCCTGTCGAAGACTACGCTTCTGGCCATCTCCATCTTGCAGCATGTAGAAGAGGGTAGATTGAAGTCCTCCAAGTAGCATCGCATAGCATAATCCTACCCGGCGATCCCCTCCTCGTTGCCCTGTTAGAGAGCGATCACCGGGTTGTATCTGGCACTTGGAAGGGTGTGTTTTATTAAGTATCCGGTTCTAGTTGTCATAAGGTCAAGGTACAACTCCGGGTCGTCCTTTTACTAAGGGACACGGCTATTCGAATAGATAAACTTCCCTGCAGGGGTGCACCACATAACCCAACACGCTCGATCCCATTTGGCCGGACACACTTTTCTGGGTCATGCCCGGCCTCGGAAGATCAACACGTTGCAGCCCTACCTAGGCACTAGAGAGGTCAGCACGCCGGTCTAAACCCTATGCGCGCAGGGGTCTGGGCCCATCGCCCATTGCACACCTGCACGTTGCATACGCGGCCGGAAGCAGACCTAGCCCCCTTAATACAAGCGCGAGCTTACGGTCCAATGCGGCGTGCGCCACTCAGTCGCTGACGTAAAAAAGAGCTTCGGCTGATACCACGACGCCGGGATACCCATAACTACTCCCGCGTAGATGGTTAGTGCGTATAGACCAAATGGCCAGACTCAGATCAAATACCAAGAACTCGTTAAGCATGTTATGTTGAAGTAACCGCGGACGCCGTCCAGGGCCAGGCCCACCTCTCACCTAGGCGGTCTCAACCTGCCCTGTCGCTCCGCCACAAAGATCCACTTGCGGGTACTCCTACGAGCCGACCCGACTTTAGTCACCACATGTATCATGTATAGACTATATAAGTATATACCCGTGATCACCGCCCAAGTGATCACGGCCCGATAGTATAGCACAGCAGACGGACAAGAATGTAGGGCCACTGATGGAAAACTAGCATCCTATACTAAGCATGTAGGATTGCAGGTAAAGGTAACAACAGTAGAAGCAAGGGCAGGCTATGCATCAGTATAGGATTAACGGAAAGCAGTAACAGGCTATACTACTCTAATGCAAGCAGTATAGAGAAGAATAGGCGATATCTGGTGATCAAGGGGGGGGGGGCTTGCCTGGTTGCTCTGGCAAGAAGGAGGGGTCGTAAACTCCGTCAGTCTCGTAGTCTACCGGAGAAGGAGAGGAGGAAGAAACAGTAAATACGGAGCAAACAAAGCGTCACAAAACATAAGGAGGCAAAACGCGGTGCTAGGTATGCCCTAACGTGGTAGGAGGTGATACCGACGAAGGGGGAAACATCCGGGAAAGTGTTCCGGTGTTTCGCGTTTTCGGGCAGAGGTGCCGGAGGTGAAATGTTGCAGGTTCACTATGCTAGGGACGTGTGGCGGACGTACGGGCTGCGTATTCGGATTCGTCTCGTCGTTCTGAGCAACTTTCATGTTGAAAATAATTTAATCCGAGTTACGGATTAAAAGATATGATTTTCTAAAGATTTTAATAATTACTGGAATTTAATTAATTATTTAATTTAATTCAAAAATGGATTTATGACATCAACATGATGTCATGCTAACGTCAGCAGTCAACATTGACCGTTGACCTGTTCAACCTGACAGATGGGTCCCACCTGTCAGGGACTGTTTAGCTAATTAACGGTGGTTAATTAGGTTAACTAGTTATTAGGTTAATTAGTTTAACTTAAACATGATTAATTAAGTTAATTATTTAGTTAATTAATTAATTAATTTTTTTATTATTAATTATTTATTTATTATATATTATTTAATTCTTTTTTTTAAACGTTCTGGTCGTGGGGCCCTCCTGTCATAGGGCCAGGAGGCCAATGCGGGTTAGCGGGCGCAGGGGCGCATCTGGGCGAGCGTAACCGCCCGAATCGAGGGGGCGCGGAGCGGGCGCCGACGAGGCCATGGCGGAGCGGGACGGCAAGTGATGGCGTCGGCACGACCAGTGGCGCGTGGGCGGATGCGGTGGCTCGGCCGCGGGCGGAGGCGAGGCGCGCCGAGGCGCGGCGAGGCACGGGGCCATGGGGTGACGGAGCCGGGTGAGGGAAGCCGCCAGCGTGTGAGCGCGCAGCAGAGGCGTAGCAGCAGGTGGCGGCGGCAAGGAGGGACTGGTTGGGCGCGCCGGGGCGCGCAGCAGTGAGCAGGGGGGTCGCGGAACGCGCGGGCGGCAGGGGGCGCCGACGGCGTCGGGCGCGGGCGCGGCCTGGTGCGACGGGGCGCGTGGCCGATGCGGCGAACGCGGTGAGCGCGCGCGTGTGGGGGAGGAACGGAGCGGGGCGAGCGGGACCGCGACGCGGCTAGCGGCGCGTGAGGGCGGAGGAACGGAGCGGGCGAGCGGGACCGCGACGCGGCTAGCGGCGCGTGAGGGCGGAGGAACGGAGCGGGGCGAGCGGGACCGCGACGCGGCTAGCGGTGCGTGAGGGCGGAGGCGGAGGGCAAGAGGAAGGTAGGGAGGTGCGGTTGTTCACGGTGCCGGTAGGGAAATGGCAGCGGTGCGCGAGGAGGGTGACGGGGACGTCGACGTCGGAGAGGCAGGCCGGCGAGGAAGCTCCGGCGAGGTCCAGGCGGGGGGGGGGGGGATGGCGTTCGGCGTCGACGAGCGGTCTCCTCCTCTCGATCCCGATCCAATCGGGGGAGAGAGGGAGGAGATATTTCGGGGGCGAAGAGAGAGTGGTGAGTGGGTTTGTGTGGTTAGGGTTTGGGGGAGGGAGTGGATAAGGGGGGGTGGGGGAGGTGCGCGGCAGGGTGGGCCGGCCTGGCGGCCCGGTGGGTTGCGGCCTCGTGGCCGAAGCCCAATTGGCCGGGGGTTTTCTCCCCTTTTTTGTTTTAGTTTTAGTTTTTTTTCTTTTTTTGTATTTTCCTTTCTTTTATTTCTTTTCCTTTTCTGTTTTTATTTATTTTAAAATATTTAGGCATTTTATAAAATTGTGTTTATTACACCATATTGACTTATGTAAAATATGGCATCTCCCGAACATTTTTGTTTTAAATTTTGAAAAACTTTTATTGTTGATATTACTTTGAATTTTTATTTGAATGGGTTTTTCAACTAAACCGAGATTAACTCCAGTGACAGAGATGACGTGGCATCGTTAACGTGAGATTACTGTAGCATGATTATCCGGGCGTCACAATTCTCCTCCACTACAAGAAATCTCGTCCCGAGATTTAAGAGATGGAGTAAGGGGGAATATCTGGTTACGAAATTCTAACGAATCTTCTCGGTCTTGGTTGCTCTTCTCGAAGAGGTCAATCCATTACTTGAGGTCTTCATTTCTCTGCTTCATGTCATCATGATGAAGTCGGCATCCTTTCTTCAGGAACTCCATCGTACTTACGAAGGACAAGGGGTAACTTCGGAATAACAGACCTCTGAACGGTTGACTATCTGGTTGATAACATCGGGGAAGGTGGCGGAAAGTAACTCTCGAATGGAAATTTAAGACAATATCGAGAGCAAAGTAAGGAGGTATCATGGGGAAGTTTCGAGCGGGCAGGCAATCGGTCGATGCCTGAAGGGTTCAGAGCAACGGGAATAAGTATTGTGTCTGATACCAGAATTGATGATCTCACGAAAGGTGGCACGTGAATTACATACGAAGCCAAGCATGAGGAATAACCTTGGGAACAGGGGTGTACAAGAGAGTCAGGTTTCGATCCTGTGGAACTGTGGGTTATGGGCCCACCATGTGGTTTTTTTATAGGAGCCGTGACATCTTGCACGGTCATGATAGCAAGGCATGTCAGAGAGTACCCTGTCAGTTATGTCGGCAACACGTTGGTACCAAGGGCGAGGGACGAAGAGAACCATTTTCCTGCTCGTTGAAACGAGGCGGACCAATAGGCAAAGTTCTCATCCATCGGTGGCTACCGAAATGTCATCAACAAAAGTAACATGGTCTACTGAGAGAGTGGTACAACGAGGTGCTCAACTAAGTAGGGAATTATCTCTGCTCAGCTAAGTCAGATTACAAGAAAGGTTAAACAAAACAATGGAAAGGAAAATATGATTATCAGAGTAAACAGAACAATGGAAAGGAAAATGTGCTTAAACACATATTTCAAGGGTATATCCTTCCCAAGGACAAGCAGAGCATGATATCCATGACAGGATATAATGTAGAAAACCCTTTAGGTAAGGGGAGAGAAATTTCATGACATTACCCATACAACGGTGTTTGGATAATTGAGCAGGAAACAATTAGCTTTGAGCTTCAAATGTTCCTGTTGAACATCGGAGTACCATAGACATGCTTCGAGATAGCATTGACATGATCTTTAGGCAAAGGACAGACTCTAGATACACAAAGGACTTATTAGGAACAACTTATAGAATAAGTCTTACAATTTCCTCATGGAAGAATGGTTAACCTTGCTAAACAGGACACTATAATAATAGGTCCTCCGGCCAGGTGTGCTAGGCATGACATAACCTTACCGGGTCATATAAAGACCAACATTATAACTCTTGGAAATATGTTCCAACCATCACATCTGACCGAGATTCAGATCTGATTGGTGTCACGATACCTCAGACTTAGGATGCCTGAGAAGAAAAGGTGCGGCACAATTTGACGAGATGACATTGTAAGATTCTCGGGAAATGAACTATGGAAGCGAGTTCCGAAACAAGAGTTCATCATTAAATCAAGGAGAGGTGAGGAGGTGACTGATTGACTCAGCGACAATCCATTGAAATTTCCAAAAAGGATGGATTTCCACAACTATGTGAACAAGGAGATAACATTAGCCAGATCAAATGACTTAATGATGTATGCTGGGGGAAAACATACACAGTTAAACATTGGTTGAAATGTGCACCCGAAATATGGGCTAGGTAGCACGATCAATGTTCGAATGATGATTCATTAAGCCATAGACGTAGAATGAAACTATAGACCAATAACTTCAAAGCAATAGGGTTGCTAGAAGTTTAGAATTTACACATCACAGACCATTAGTCGGTATTTCGTTTAGAAACAACACGGGGACCAAGAAAGAATGGTGATGGCGAGAAGTATCACTGTACCAAGAATTCTTAAGAGGTGGAGTAATGCTCACGACATTCTTGACATCAAAGATGGTAATACTCCACGGTAGAACATAACATAAGTTGGATAGCAGGGAAATCAAGATACAACACAAAATATGAACAAGTTTGTGTTGGGGGGAGGCAAGAATGTTGTCGATGATAACACAATTCATCGAGGGGCAAGGATGGTATTTCTCATCCTGAATTTCGACTAATATCCTGGAAGAGCTCAAAATGTTGATGATGATCACAACATTTTGTTGTCGAGGGGATCCACGAAGAAGCAATTGATCAGCGACTGCATCAAGCAAAAGGACTGATGCAACAAAAGATTATTGGAGCCACGGATACTACACAAACTCGGGGCCAAGTTTGTTGTTCGAGGTGAAACGATATGACGAGGAAAATCGACGTAAGCTTAGCTCATCGTCGAAAGTGGTGCTCCGGCAATAAGGACCAGGTAGCACAGTTAAAATCATCAAGATAATGATATAGCCAAACAGGTTAGGAATGGCGTGATCGGGTACAAACTCATACTTAAAGAAGATTACTAAGAGTTGTTGAACCGTAGTGCGGACTCGGTTCAGTTATCGGTGTCTTTGCGTGATTAATAACTCAGAGCCCGTGGAAAATTGGAATCAGTGAGAATGTAGCACTTGATGAAGAACTCATAAGAAGTTATGCAGTTCCATGTTAATCTCGAGATACCAGGGGGTAATACTCGACGACAGATCAAGGTAGAGGTTGGACTACGGTATTGCTCTGCAGAAGACAAGTGCTCAAACTTGCACGAGAAACGGAATCAAGGAGAAACATGGTCGGAACCACGATTGCAAAGGATCAATTCACCGATACCAGAAGATATTATACCAGGGAGATAGCTATTATTATAAGAAGCTTCCATGATACGATCTACATCGTGTCCATGGGCATGAACACAAAGGTTCAAGGTCGACTCCCACTTCTCCAATGCATAACCTTTCATTCACTTCTCATTTTTCAAAGAAGTTGTAGTGTTGAAATTTTATCTAGCAAAACTCCAGAAGAGTATGACTCATGCAAACTTTCAAGTTCCCACATATTAAGGAAGGCATAGGTTCAACCCATCGGGGCATCGTGGAAACATATACCACAAGCTTCAATAGTAAATATCACCAGCTCGAAAGCAGAGCATGGTTGGCCAAATCAAGGAATAGGATTTACCAAAGGCATTATGTATCAGGGAAAGAACTTCCAAGGTGAATGAATATGAAGGACGTTGTCGGATAAAATCCAACAAGGTTCTGATGGTCCATAAGGGATCTGGTGTGAGCATCGGTACTCAACCAGAAGAAAAAGCATGTAAGGAGATCAGATGATAGAAACAACTGACTACTTCAGAGCTCATTTGCAAAAGAATTATGAATTCCAAGACAAGGGATGAGAAGCAATGCTCTGATTAGGGATGGATAAGCTGAGCCTTAGGTGTACAAACGACAACGATTTGATTGGTCGAGATCCAGCTCATGTTAAAAACGATGTCTGAGCCGGAAGGATGAATACTAGGATCTGATTGAGGATTGCGAGCATTCGCAACAAATTGAATCAACGGACTCAAAATGATAATGACAAGAGATGCCAATAAGATTATAGACTTATGGGATTACCCATAATGCAAGCAAGTAAGAATTTCAAGAGCAATAGGCTACTCAGGATTTCGGAAGTTCAAATAGTATTTTGAAGACTTTTGTGAAACACATGAATCAACTGGGGATGAGCAAATATCCGGTGAGTGCTAGAAATTATCCATAGTGGTATTCATGTGGCAAAGAACAGCAAGGCAGTAAGCTCAAAGGATTCTCGGAGCAGCAAAGAGAATTTTGGGGTATCTTGTAATAACAAGATCAACTGGGAAACATTGTATGAATGGCGAGTATACGTGGTTATCCATAGGAGTTTTATCGATGAAAGGGAATTGCAAAAGCGATGAACACAAGTTCTCGGGTTATCAGTGGAGAGTATCTTCAGGGTCTTCACATGCAGCAGACGATCATCAATAATAAGGGGCTCTCCGGGTGAATGTGACAATGAGATCCTAATGTCAGATTTAGCAAAATTCAATTAACCCGAATAGAAGAGAGATCAAAGTCCCAGAGTATAGACAAGGAGTAAAAGATCCTAATACCACCCAATGGCGACGTGGGCCCGTAAGACACACAGCCATGTTAGTAAAAGTTTTGTAATGTCTAGACTCGACTTCGGCCAAGGAGTGTGGATAGGGGGATTCGTACAGGCAGTCGGCTCTGATACCAACTTGTGACGCTCCCGATTTGACCGTACACTAATCATGCACGCAAATGTGTACGATCAAGATCAAAGACTCACGGGAAGATATCACAACACAACTCTACAACATAAATAAGTCATACAAGCCAGGGGCCTCGAGGGCTCGAATACAAGTGCTCGATCATAGACGAGTCAGCGGAAGCAACAATATCTGAGTACAGACATAAGTTAAACAAGTTTGCCTTAAGAAGGCTAGCACAATAGTAGCAACGATCGAAAAGGCAAGGCCTCCTGCCTGGGATCCTCCTAACTACTCTTGGTCGTCGTCAGCGGGCTGCACGTAGTAGTAGGCTCCTCCAGTGCCGTAGGAGTCGTCATCGACGGTGGCGTCTGGCTCCTGGGCTCCAACATCTGGTTGCGACAACCAGGTAGAAAGGAAAGGGGGAAAAGAGGGAGAGAAGCAACCGTGAGTACTCATCCAAAGTACTCGCAAGCAAGGAGCTACACTACGTATGCATGGGTATATGTGTAAAGGGGCATATCAGTGGACTGAACTGCAGAATGCCAGAATAAGAGGGGGAAAGCTAGTCCTGTCGAAGACTACGCTTCTGGCCATCTCCATCTTGCAGCATGTAGAAGAGGGTAGATTGAAGTCCTCCAAGTAGCATCGCATAGCATAATCCTACCCGGCGATCCCCTCCTTGTCGCCCTGTTAGAGAGTGATCACCGGGTTGTATCTGGCACTTGGAAGGGTGTGTTTTATTAAGTATCCGGTTCTAGTTGCCATAAGGTCAAGGTACAACTCCGGGTCGTCCTTTTACCGAGGGACACGGCTATTCGAATAGATAAACTTCCCTGTAGGGGTGCACCACATAACCCAACACGCTCGATCCCATTTGGCCGGACAAACTTTTCTGGGTCATGCCCGGCCTCGGAAGATCAACACGTCGCAGCCCTACCTAGGCACAACAGAGAGGTCAGCACGCCGGTCTAAACCCTATGCGCGCAGGGGTCTGGGCCCATCGCCCATTGCACACCTGCATGTTGCGTACGCGGCCGGAAGCAGACCTAGCCCCCTTAATACAAGCGCGAGCTTACGGTCCAATGCGGCGCGCGCCACTCAGTCGCTGACGTCAAAAAGAGCTTCGGCTGATACCACGACGCCGGGATACCCATAACTACTCCCGCATAGATGGTTAGTGCGTATAGACCAAATGGCCAGACTCAGATCAAATACCAAGAACTCGTTAAGCGTGTTATGTTGAAGTAACCGCGGACGCCGTTCAGGGCCAGGCCCACCTCTCACCTAGGCGGTCTCAACCTGCCCTATCGCTCCGCCACAAAGATCCACTTGCGGGTACTCCTACGAGCCGACCCGACTTTAGTCACCACATGTATCCTGTATAGAGTATATAAGTATATACCCGTGATCACCGCCCAAGTGATCACGGCCCGATAGTATAGCACAGCAGACGGACAAGAATGTACGGTCACTGATGGAAAACTAGCATCCTATACTAAGCATGTAGGATTGCAGGTAAAGGTAACAACAGTAGAAGCAAGGGCGGGCTATGCATCAGTATAGGATTAACGGAAAGCAGTAACAGGCTATACTACTCTAATGCAAGCAGTATAGAGAAGAATAGGCGATATCTGGTTATCAAGGGGGGGGGCTTGCCTGGTTGCTCTGGCAAGAAGGAGGGGTCGTAAACTCCGTAGTCGAACTGGGCAGCAGCAGCGTCAGTCTCGTAGTCTACCGGAGAAGGAGAGGGGGAAGAAATAGTAAATACGGAGCAAACAAAGCATTACAAAACATAAGGAGGCAAAATGCGGTGCTAGGTATGCCCTAACGTGGTAGGAGGTGATACCAACGAAGGGGGGGAACATCCGGGAAAGTGTTCCCGGTGTTTCGCGTTTTCGGGCAGAGGTGCCGGAGGTGAAATGTTGCAGGTTCACTATGCTAGGGACGCGTGGCGGACATACGGGCTGTGTATCCGGATTCGTCTCGTCGTTCTGAGCAACTTCTATGTTGAAAATAATTTAATCCGAGTTACGGATTAAAAGATATGATTTTCTAAAGATTTTAATAATTTCTGGAATTTAATTAATTATTTAATTTAATTCGAAAATGGATTTATGACATCAGCATGATGTCATGCTGACAGCAGTCAACATTGACCGTTGACCTGGTCAACCTGACAGATGGGTCCCACCTGTCAGGGACTGTTTAGCTAATTAACAGTGGTTAATTAGGCTAACTAGTTATTAGGTTAATTAAGTTTAATTAGTTTAACTTAAACAGGATTAATTAAGTTAATTATTTAGTTAATTAATTAATTAATTTTTTTATTATTAATTATTTATTTTTTAATTCTTTTTTAAAAAAACGTTCTGGTCGTGGGGCCCTCCTGTCATAGGGCCAGGAGGCCGATGCGGGTTAGCGGGCGCAGGGGCGCATCTGGGCGAGCGTAACCGCCCGAATCGAGGGGACGCGGAGCGGGCGCCGGCGGCGCCGACGAGGCCACGGCGCAGCGGGACGGCAAGTGATGGCGCCGGCGCGACCAGTGGCGCTCGGGCGGACGCCGTGGCTCGGCCGCGGGCGGAGGCGAGGCGCGCCGAGGCGCGGTGAGGCACGGGACCATGGGGCGACGGACCTGGGTGAGGGCGGCCGCCAGCGTGTGAGCGCGCAGCAGGGGCGTAGCAGCAGGTGGCGGCGGCAAGGGGGGACTGGTTGGGCGCGTCGGGGCGCGCAGAAGTGAGCAGGGGGGCCGCGGAACGCGCCGGCGGCAGGGGGCGCCGACAGCGTCGGGCGCGGGCGCGGCCTGGTGCGGCAGGGCGCGTGGCCGATGCGGCGAACGCGGTGAGCGCGCGCGTGTGGGGGAGGAACGGAGCGGGCGAGCGGGACCGCGTCGCGGCTAGCGGCGCGTGAGGGCGGAGGAACGGAGCGGGGCGAGGGGGACCGCGACGCGGCTAGCGGCGCGTGAGGGCGGAGGCGAAGGGCAGGTAGGGAGGTGCGGTTGCTCACGGTGCCGGTAGGGAAATGGCAGCGGTGCGCGAGGAGGGTGACGGGGACGTCGACGTCGGAGAGGCAGGCCGGCGGGGAAGCTCCGGCGAGGTCCAGGCGGGGGGGGGGGCGATGCCGTTCGGCGGCGACGAGCGGTCTCCTCCTCTCGATCCCGATCCAATCGGGGGAGAGAGGGAGGAGATATTTCGGGGGGGGAAGAGAGAGTGGTGAGTGGGTTTGTGGGGTTAGGGTTTGGGGGAGGGAGTGGATAAGGGGGAGTGGGGGAGGTGCGCGGCAGGGTGGGCCGGCCTGGCGGCCCGGTGGGTTGCGGCTTGGTGGCCGAAGCCCAATTGGCCGGGGGTTTTCTCCCCTTTTTTGTTTTAGTTTTAGTTTTTTTTTCTTTTTTTGTATTTTCCTTTCTTTTATTTCTTTTCCTTTTCTGTTTTTATTTATTTTAAAATATTTAGGCATTTTATAAAATTGTGTTCATTACACCATATTGACTTATGTAAAATATGGCATATCCCGAACATTTTTGTTTTAAATTTTGAAAAACTTTTATTGTTGATATTACTTTGAATTTTTATTTGAATGGGTTTTTCAACTAAACCGAGATTAACTCCAGTGACAGAGATGACGTGGCATCGTTAACGTGAGATTACTGTAGCATGATTATCCGGGCGTCACAGAGCAGGTGCTCCATAGCCTTCATCGAGATGCCAATGGCGAAGAGATCGAGCTGCTTGAGTTGAGGGAGAAGAAGGCTGGGCGCGACATTAATCTGGGGAAAATAGCAGGAGCTGAAGCTGGCGCGGCGCGACGCAGCGTTGGCGTGAGGCAGAGGGCGGATGGCGGCAGAGAGCGACATCGTCCAGCTTCAACATGAGCTCCTCGAGCTGATCTAGGGCGGGGGATAAGAACCACTTGTCAAACTTGGCTTGGACCTTGCAGTTGGTTATGAACATGCAGATGTCAAGGCATCTGGCTGGCCCATGGTGCGATGAAAGGATCTTGGAGACTGCAGCCATGCGTTTGCAATCCCCGTCGCAGAGGCAGCTGTCGATGATGAGGTTGAGGGGGACGCGGCGCCAGAGGGGGCGCCACCATCGGGAGAGCAGGGTCGTCCACACAATAGATTTGGTGGGGAGGAGGCCGATGATGACGAGCATCATGTCATCGGGGAGGCTGCTAATGAAGTCCAGGCTCGTCGGATGCGGTTTTGGCTTGAGCCGCCTCCGCTTGTTGGCTGCCTCGCCGTCCATCTCAGCCGGCGGCGACGCCGGTGTACACGTGTGTTGGTGTGTATTGTGTGCTGGGTGTGTGCGAGTGCGTCCTTCTGTGCATGTCGCCGCACAGTGGTGAAGTGTGCACGAGTGCGTCCTTCATGCAGAAGAAGTGTGCCCTCAATTTACTAGCGTGCGGGGTGCTACCCCGAGTGGTTTCAACCTTGTTTATTCACCGCGTGTCAGATGGGCCTCTAGTTTACTTATTTTCACCCACTGCCACATGGGCCAGCACACGAAGATAGAGAACACGAGCTGACAAGGCAGCATGTGGACTATTTAACCAGTCAACTAAACAATATACGGAGCTATACGCTGACACAGTGACCATATAATCCCTCGGTATAGAGAGTTCGAGTGAGAGGGGAGGCCCGTGAGAGATAGTAGAGAGAGAGAGAGAGAGAGAGAAAGAGCTACTCCCTCCGTTCGATAATGTAGTGCCTATATTGTCTTTAAAATCAAACTTTTCAAAGTTTGACCAAGTTTATAAAGAAATTACTTATATCTACAATACCAAAGATAAATGATAGTATGAAGTAAGTACATGTTGTGATGAATCTAATGGTCGTTCCAGATGTAAATGTTTTTCTCCACATATACCTGGTCAAACTTTTCTGAGGTTTGACTTTTCAAAACATCCATATGCTTATGGACGTGAGGGAGTACCTAACTAGAGTGTGTGTGTGTGTGTGTGTGTGAAATAGAAAGAGTGAGTGAAAAAAGTGTGTGTGCGTGTGTAAAAGAGACATGGACAACACACGATAAAGTAGAGAAAAAGCATGCGCGTCTTATGCAAACATATCACACATGCATCTTCGACAGTGGAAGCGATGTGAGGAGATAGTGTGTGGTTGTTTGCAACCGAGAGAGAAAGACCCTTAGCACGTGGCCAAGAGAGGTCTGACAAACAAGGGAGAGAGGTCGAGAGAGACGTATGCACAAAATGCAGACATGGCGAGGAGAGAGTGTATGTTTGTGACAGAGAGATCCCCTGGAGATTGTGATGGGACTACATGGGTGGGATATCGAGTGACAAGATGTGTGCGTGATAGAAGATACCCCGAGAGATATTGAGATGGACGTATGGATGGAAGGAGACAATTGTGTTCCTGATGGCTTGTGAGAGATAGTCATACTTAGGGGGGGGAGTGCGTGCGCCTATGATGGAGTGACGGATTATGGTACTTAGGGGGGTGAGTGTCACATAGAGAGAGAACAAGGGTGGAGAGTGTTAGATGGGTCTATGTAGCACGAGCGAGATGTGTGTATGTGTGAACCAGGGAGATATAAAGTTTGAGAGAGATAGAGGAGCCCCGATATGGCTAAGTGGTGCGTTAGATAGCTGAGAGGGGGAAAGAGATATTCCATCCGCTCGATAATGCAGTGCATATAAATTTTTTAGAAGTCGAACTTTGGAAACTTTGACCAGGTTTACGAAAATATTATTTATATCTACAATACCAAAGATACATCATATGAAACTACATCTCATGATGAATCTAATGATATGTGTTTGTCGTTCTAGATGTAAATGTTTTTCTCCACGTACATGGTCAAACTTTGTGATGTTTGACTTTTCAATAAATCTATATGCTATGGACCGAAGAGAGTGCCTAAGTCGAGAGAGATCAAGTGCGTGTGAAGGAGAATGAGTGAGTGTGCAAAAGGAGTATGTGTGTGAAAGAGAAAGGGACAACAAACGATAAATTAGAGAGAGTGTGTGTTCGTTTCTTATGCAAACATATCACGCATGCATCTCCGAGATAGAAAAGCAAGGTGAGGAGATACACGAAGATAGCTAGTGTGTGATTGTTTGCAATGGAGAGAGACACACCTATAGCACATGTCCAATAGAGGTCTGGCCAACAAGGGACAAAGGTCGAGAGGGACGCAAGGAGAAGATGGACGCATGGGGAGGGAGAGGGTGTGTTTGTGATAGAGAGATCCCCTCGAGATCGTGAGGGGACTATATGGGTGGGATATCGAGGGATGAGGTGCGTGTGCGATAGAAAGATGCCCCGAGAGAAATCGAGATAGACCATGCACATGTTTGTGATGGAGACTAAGAATTAGCTAGTCATATACATATAGGGGGGACTGCGTGTGCCTTTAATTGAGTGAGAGACCATCATACTTGGCTAGGCTTGAGATTGTGTGTGTGTGCATGTGAGAAGGAGAGAGAACGAGGGAGAGAGAGAGTTTTAGATGGGTCTATCGAGTGCGAGTGAGATATGCATGTGTATGTGTGACCCAGGGAGATGGAGAGTTTGAGGGAGAGAGAGAGAGGGAAAAGCTCCAAGACGGCAGAGTGGTGTGTGACACAGTTACGGGCAATGAGCCAGGGAATTAGTGTGCGTACGATGAGTGCACCCAAGATATTTAGCTTGGACTAGAGAATCATACATAGTGTGCGAGAGAGACCTATACATGGAGTGTGCATGCGAACTAGAAAGACCCCCCCCCCCCCACACACACACACAAAGAGAGAGAGAGAGAGAGAGAGAGAGAGAGAGAGGGAGAGGGACCAACAAGGTTTGTGTTTGGATGCGTGCGATAGAATTGAAGATTGTCGGCGAGAGAGAGAGCAGGAGTTTCGGGAGAGGGGGGTCGCGTTTTATGCATCAAAGATTGATATAAACCATGTTTCGATATAAACTTGCATTCAAATATTTAAATTGGAGAACATGTTATCTGCAATCCACACATGAATGGAGATGTGCGTATCAAACAAGTTCATTAATTTGACTTTCAACATGTTCATGGAGTACTATAATACTGTACAACATGCTACTCGATTGAGGTGTTCAATTTTGGATTTAGTTCACTATTTGACCTGGTGAACGAGCTATTTCATTGAATCAAGATATTTCATTTTGGGTTTGATTCCCGTTTTTGAGTGGGTCAACTATTTGTCATACAGTATATCGTTAGCAACGAGCATATAAAAACACATTAGTCCCGAGCATCATCTCTCCATCTAAAAAAGAAGTGGCAAGCTAATATTTCAAAATTTGATTCGAATCAACTTGGTAAGGTAGACGTGGATGCTCGTTCTCCCAAAATTTGAACGAACCGCTAAACGCCCTCTGCTCGGTGCAATTCGCCCAAGCAAATAAATGGGAGATGCGAAATTACCGACCTATGTGGGACACACATCAATTGGCCCGTTGTACATCGAGGGTAGGTTCGTAACTTCATCCAAGCGTGCCTTCTCCTCGGCCGAAATGACATGTGCTGAATAATTCATAAACCATGGGCGGCAAAACACCCTCTCCTCGCTCGAAATCGCTCGCGCCGACTATTTCAAAACACGCCCTCCTCGGGCGAAATCGCTCGCGCCCACTATTTCAAAACACGCCCTCCTCGCCCGAAATCGCTCGCGCCCACTATTTCAAAACACGCCCTCCTTGCCCGAAATCGCTCGCACTCACTATTTGGGAGAAGCAAAGTTACTCTTCTATCCCCGACACTCGGTACACAGAGCCAAGCCCAGAAGCCTAAAGGCAGGGGTAGAACTGTAACCCCCCCCACACACACACACACACATTTCAGACAAATGCATCCGTAAGAATGGTTCCCCCTCCCAATTCCCCATTCATACCTTGTGGGTGCCAAATCACCTTCTCCCTAGAAGCTCCCTTCTTCCCAGCCGCGAAACCTCAGCCCCTCCTCCATGGCGCCCCCACCGCACCGAATTCACCACCGCCCTCCTCCCCAATGCCGGAGACGTTGTCCGTTTGCCGTCATGCACTGGGCCGTGTGCCTCTTACTCCGTGCTGCCGGAGCTGCCTCGACGATGGCTGCGTGAACCGTACCGGAGCCGATTCACCCCTACCGTTGTGCACGGCGCCGGAGCGGTGATAACCCACAAGTATAGGGGATCGCAATAGTTTTCGATGGTAGGGTATTCAACCCAAATTTATTGATTCGACACAAGGGGAGCCAAAGAATATTCTCAAGTATTAGCAGTTGAGTTGTCAATTCAACCACACTTGGAAGACTTAATATCTGCAGCAAAGTATTTAGTAGCAAAGTAATATGATAGTAGGAGTAACGGTGGCAAAAGTAACAGTGGCAGTTTTGTAGTAATTGTAACAGTGGCAACGGAAAAGTAACTAAGCAAAGATCAATATGTGAAAAGCTCGTAGGCATTGGATCAGTGATGGATAATTATATCGGTTGCGATTCCTCATGCAATAGTTATAACATAGGGTAACACAGAAATAGCTCCAGTTCATCAATGTAATGTAGGCATGTATTCCGAATATAGTCATACGTGCTTATGGAAAAGAACTTGCATGACATCGTTTGTCCTACCCTCCCGTGGCAGCGGAGTCCAATTTCAAACTAAGGGATATTAAGGCCTCCTTTTAATAGAGTACCGGACCAAAGCATTAACACTTAGTGAATACATGAACTCCTCAAACTGCGGTCATCACCGGGAGTGGTCCCGATTATTGTCACTTCGGGGTTGCCGGATCATAACACATAGTGGGTGACTATTGACTTGCAAGATAGGATCAAGAACTCACATATATTCATGGAAACATAATAGGTTCAGATCTGAAATCATGGCACTCGGGCCCTAGTGACAAGCATTAAGCATAGCCAAGTCATAGCAACATCAATCTTAGAACATAATGGATACTAGGGATCAAACCCTAACAAATCTAACTCGATTACATGATAAATCTCATCCAACCCATCATCGTCCAGCAAGCCTACGATGGAATTACTCACGCACGGCGGTGAGCATCATGAAATTGGTGATGGAGGATGGTTGATGATGATGACGGCGATGGATTCCCCTCTCCGGAGCCCCGATTGGACTCCAGATCAGCCCTCCCAAGAGAGATTAGGGCTTGGCGGCGGCTCCGTATCGTAAAACGTGATGAATCCTTCTCTCTGATTTTTTCCCCCCGAACGTGAATATATAGAGTTGGAGTTGAGATCGGTGGAGCCTCAGGGGGCCCATGAGGCAGGGGGCGCGCCCCCCACCTTGTGGACATGGTGTGGGCCCCCTGGTCTTGATTCTTTCGCCAGTATTTTTTATAAATTCCAAAAAATTTCTCTG
The DNA here is from genome assembly GCF_018294505.1 of Triticum aestivum. NCBI lineage: Eukaryota > Viridiplantae > Streptophyta > Magnoliopsida > Poales > Poaceae > Triticum > Triticum aestivum. The sequence goes on along the minus strand of NC_057814.1, from coordinate 365,144,872 downwards.
TGAAGTTTCAGGTCATTTCGAGAACTTTTATTTCTGCACAAAAATAACACCATGGCATTTCTGCTGAAAACAGCGTCAGTCCGGGTTAGTTCCATTCAAATCATGCAAGTTAGAGTCCAAAACAAGGGCAAAAGTGTTTGGAAAATTAGATACGATGGAGACGTATCAACTCCCCCAAGCTTAAACCTTTGCTTGTCCTCAAGCAATTCAGTTGACAAACTGAAAGTGATAAAGAAAAACTTTTACAAACTCTGTTTGTTCTTGTTGTTGTAAATATGTAAAGCCAGCATTCAAGTTTTCAGCAAATATTATGAACCAACCATATTCACAATAACACTTAAGTCTCATGTTTACTCATATCAATGGCATAATCAACTAGCGAGCAATAATAATAAATCTCGGATGACAACACTTTCTCAAAACAATCATGATATGATATAATTAGATGGTATCTCGCTAGCCCTTTCTGAGACCGCAAAACATAAATGCAGAGCACCTGTGAAGATCAAGGACTGACTAGACATTGTAATTCATGGTAAAAGTGATCCAGTCATAGTCATACTCAATGTAAACTAATAGTAATGCATGCAAATGACAGCGGTGCTCTCCAACTAGTGCTTTTTAATAAGAGGATGATGACTCAACATAAAAGTAAATAGATAGGCCCTTCGCAGAGGGAAGCATGGATTTATAGAGGTGCCAGAGCTCAATTTTTGAAATAGAGATAAATAATATTTTGAGTGGTATACTTTCATTGTCAACATAACAACCGAGAGATCTCGATATCTTCCATGCTACCCACATTATAGGCGGTTCCCAAACAGAATGGTAAAGTTTATACTCCCCCTCCACCAACAAGCATCAATCCATGGCTTGCCCGAAACAACGGGTGCCTCCAACTAACAACAATCCTGGGGGAGTTTTGTTTGCAGTTATTTTGATTTGGTTTAAGCATGGGACTGGGCATCCCGGTGACCAGCCATTTTCTCATGAGTGAGGAGCAGAGTCCACTCCTCTTGAGAATAACCCGCCTAGCATGGAAGATACAGACAGCCCTAGTTGATACATGAGCTATTCAAGCATAGAAAACATAATTTCATTTGAAGGTTTAGAGTTTGGCACATACAAATTTACTTGGAACGATAGGTAGATACCGCATATAGGAAGTTATGGTGGACTCATATGGAATAACTTTGGGGTTTATGGGAGTGGATGCACAAGCAGTATTCCCGCTTAGTACAAGTGAAGGCTAGAAAGAGACTGGGAAGCGACCAACTAGAGAGCGACAACAGTCATGAACGTGCATTAAAATTAATCAACACTGAGTGCAAGCATGAGTGGGATATAATTCACCATGAACATAAATATCGTGGAGGCTATGTTGATTTTGTTTCAAGTACATGCGTGAAACATGTGCCAAGTCAAGCCACTCGAATCGTTCAAAGGAGGATACCACCCTATCATACCACATCACAACCATTTTAATAGCATGTTGGCATGCAAGGTAAACCATTATAAACTCCTAGCTAATTAAGCATGGGATGAGCAACTATAATCTCTAATTGTCATTGCAAACATGTTTCATTCATAATAGGCTGAATCAGGAACGATGAACTAATCATATTTACAAAAACAAGATAGGTCGAGTTCATACCAGCTTTTCTCATCTCAATCAGTCCATCATATATCGTCATTATTGCCTTTCACTTGCACGACCGAACGGTGTGGATAATGATAATAGTGCACGTGCACTGGACTAAGCTGGAATCTGCAAGCATTTAATACAAAGGAGAAGACAAGGTGATATGGGCTCTTTGTTAAATCAACAATAATGCATATGAGAGCCACTCAACATTTTCGTCATGGTCCTCTCCTCTCGACCCCCAAAGAAAAGAGAACAAATAAATTGTTTACACGGGAAAGCTCCCAACAAGCAAAAGAAGAACGGGGAATCTTTTGTGGTTTTCTTTTTATTACTACTACTACTACATGCATGGAAAGTAAACTAGCTAAAAGCTACAACTAATATTGTTTTGTTTTCTTCAGGTTTTCCAAACACACAAGAAGAAAACTTAGAACAGAAAATAAACTAGCATGGATAGTACAATGAAAAAGTATGAGCACCGACAACTGGCATGAGTGTGTGAACATGAATGTAATGTCGGTGAGAAATACGTACTCCCCCAAGCTTAGGCTTTTGGCCTAAGTTGTTCTAGGGCCACCGCTGGCCTGGTGGATATCCAAAGTTATAACTGGGGTCATATTGAGATGCAGCAGCTACTGCCTCAAGAGCTGCAGCTTGGACGCGAGCTGCTTCCGTCCTCCTCTCATACTCGTTCGCCTCCTCCCTGGTTATGACATATCTCCCTTTCGCCTGAAAGTAAAAGAAAGTAGAATCTGGGAGGGCAACGTGAACAGTGCGTCGCCTGTCAAAGATTAGTCGGTACTTGAGGAACTGTTCATTCCTCTCAATAAACTGATGGCGAACCATAGCATTATAATCTAAATAAGCAGGAGGCAACTCCATATCATTTTCATGAATGGGTACCTCAAGATAATTAGCTAGACGAGTTGCATAAATGCCACCAAACAAATCTCCACTTATACTGTTATGATGCAACCTACGTGCAACAATGGCCCCCAAGTTATATTGTTTATCTCCTAATATAGCACTCTTGAGAACACTAAGATCTGGAACGCACATGTGACAGGCTTCATCTTTACCGTTAATGCATCTACCTATAGAGACAGCAAAATAATGTATGGCAGGAAAATGGATGCTCCCAATGGTAGCTTGTGTGATTTCTCTAGATTCCCCCACAGTTATACTAGCAAGAAAGTCTTTATATTCAGATTTGCGAGGTTCACTAGCATTACCCCACTGCGGGAGTTTACAAGTAGTATTAAAATATTCTAGGTCCATGGTATAAGATTTATCATAAAGATCAAATAGGACAGTGTGAAAATTGCGTGAGGATGTGAATTTAAACCTTCTCACAAAGGAATCAGTTAGGTAGTAGTATTGAGGGCACTTATCTGACACGAAGCCCTCAAGTTCAGCATTACGCACATACGCGTCAAATTCCTCCTTAATGCCTGCTTGGACCATAAAATCTTCTGACGGCCATTCACAAGGCCGCACTTGAGCTTCTCTTGGTAGTTCATAGTCCGGCTCATGTAACACGAGCCTGGGTCCTTGCTTCTTTGAGGAACCACCTTGATACATTTTCCTAAACATATTTCTTCCTCTGAAGAATTTCTGAAAATTTTAGCGACTCAAAATAAAAATGAACCAAACTCAACAAGATTGATAGCAACTACTCCCACAAGTGCCTAGAGGCTATATCATGCATTAAAACTACTTTGGACCATATAAATTTGACATGGAAGCTCAAGAAAAGGGTCACCTAAGCAGCAAAAAATTGCAATAAATAAAGCACTAGAACAAAAACTAATTGGACCATTGGAGGAGTCACATACCGAAGAACAATCCCCCAAAATAGTTTTGTGAATGGAGCTTTGAGCAAGGAGATCGAAAATCGTAGCAAAACGAGCTAGAACACGAGTTTGAGTTGTGTGGTGATTTTTTCTGTCGGCGGGCCAGAGAGGCTTATATCTCACCAAGATGGATCGTAAAACGGACCAAGAATAATCCACCTTGGTCGTACAACCTCTCTCTTGTTGTTGGTGAAAGTGACGGCCGTCCATGCAACCGTGGAGATGGGCTAGCTCACCAATAATCACGCAAGTAGCTAGTCCTCGAAGACAACCACTGCATGCGTGTGGTCCAACATATGTATGGAGAGGTGCGTTTTTGAGTAACAATGGAACAACTTTGATGTGGCACCGTGTTTTCGAACTAGAAATCCCCACACTTAGTGAGGGTTAGGTTGACGATGCATATGTGTGTTACACCACACTTCAAGCCAACGACGGGGATTCATGCATGCGTGCATAGTATATGCGCTCAAACTTAATTAGGTCTGAATCTCACCATGACCTATACTACGATAACACGAACCAAATGAAGAATCCGCTATGGTAACCTATCTTGTTGTTGGTCAAGGTGATCATGGATGTCCACGCGGGCCCACGAATATATATGCTTGTCGTCGATAACCACGCGAGGGAGTGTATTGTTCGAAGGCAACCACTACATGCATATGTATAGAGGTGATGCGTGCATGCATGTTTGAATACACAACATTGATGTGGCGTGTGTGTCAAAAATCGTACACTAGCTCCCCACACAGAGCGAGATCGGATCATGATGTGGCGTTGTACTAGCCACTTCGACTCGATGGGAGGGATTCATGCGTACACATGCATGTATGTGTGCTCAAACTGTATCATGCATGTCATCCCAGAGAAAAAATAATAATCCCCTCCTAAGTCAAATTAACCTCTCTTGTTGTCAGGCAAAAAGTAGTGATGGACCAAGCGGGCCCATAGATGGAAAGCATCAATATCGCTGATAACCGCTTAAGTGGGTGCGAGAGGACAACCACCACCGCTTTGCATGTGGGCCAAACATATATATGTTGAATACCCAAAATGCACAACTTTGATGTGCCACATGCCTCAAAAACCGTAAACCATGCACCCACACAGAGTGAGGTTCATATCAAGCATACTACATATGATGGTCCCCTTCCCCCTCTTCACCGCATACTATATGCTCCTGCCATAATATATCTACAACCCAAAAGAATCCTCATCGACGGTGAAATTAATTAACCTCTCCCGACGTAGGTCAAAGTGATGCATGCATGCATTGACGATGGCCTCGTGGGTCCACAGATGGAAGCGTCACACGTGAGTGTCCTAGCTAGGGTATGCATGTGGCCCAAAAAGGTGTTGTGTGATGTTTGAATAGCCAATTTCACAATTTTGATGTGGCACGTGCCTCGGTAAACAAAAAGTCCCGACACTGAGTGAGGTGTACTTGTTCACGGACGCGTACGTATAGTATATATGCTAGTCCCCTCCCACCTCTTCGATGCGTACTATATACCACCATAACACAAACAAAAAAGATTCTACCTTGCTGGTCAAATTAACCTCACTGCCGGCTGTTCGTCAAAGTGATGGACGACGACCTCGCGGGCCCACAGAAAGCATCACACGCGAGTATCGAGTGTCGTGTAGGACAACCATCGACTGCATGTGGCCAAAACATTTATGTATGAAAGGGTTGTGAAATGTATTAAATAACGATTTCACGACTGATGTGGCACCGGCCTGCCTAACGAAACGGCCAACCCACACGGTAGCTCACAACTTGTAGTGTACTGTGAGCCAGCCGCCACCCGCCACCCCCAGACGCAGACACCCACACACACACCGCGAATCCACTGCAACTACGATGCATGTTAAATTAATTATCCCGCGGTGAACATACATGTTACTCCCTCCGTTCCCAAATATAAGTCTTTTTAGAGATTCCAACAAGTGACTACATACGGAGCAAAATGAGTGAATCTACACTCTAAAATATGTCTACATACATCCATATGTTGTAGTCCATTTGAAATGTCTAAAAAGACTTATATTTAGGAACGGAGGGAGTACCAAAGGAGGGACGTTTCAATATCATAAAAATCACAGAGATCATTAAGACGTTTTAGTACATTGATTGATCGATTTTCTATGGGTATAATGTGCAAAAACCAAATTTGAGCTACATGCACACGTGACAGTCCACCTAAATGGATGCAAAAACACATGTGTCTCACTGGGTGCATGTTTACTCCCCATGCAACAAACTTCAAACATTGAGGATCTTGATTTTTAAATTCTAGTACATCCAAAACTTATTTGAAGTTCATGAAACTTATCGTCTTGTCATATGGACACCAATACAGAGTGGCATTGTACTTATTTTGTCAAATTTGAGACCAGTTTTGATGTAATCTTTATCTAATTACAGACGGGAGATTATTAATAATTGGGAACCAATATCCCAAACGGATTATTTATTCGAACCATGAGCGTTAGACCAATAATGGATACGTGCCATGCTTCGGTTAAGCAATAAAGCGGCAGCATTAATCATCCAAATAGAAAAACAATATATGTGCCGCCGCGCGACCCATGTGGTGTGCGAGCAGGCGTGAGTTGACGGGACGCATGCAGCAGTCCACCACGCAGGCAGACGGGGAGGCGTGCGTGCAGGTGTGTGAATTGACGGAGGCGTGCTCACTGCACAGTGTCATCGGGAGGCGTGCGAGTAGTTGTGTGAAACTTTGGTAGGCATGCCAGCAGTCCGGTGCGCAGGCTCACCGGGAGGCGAGCCATCGGTTTGACCGCCGCCCGCCTCTCTCCCACAACTCCCACTACTCCATATTAATGGTGCACCCGACCGGCTGCACCCCCATTCTCGCTACGCACACACAATCCTCTCTCTCCGCTTGCATCCTCGACGCCGCTCTCAGTCCTCAAAATTGTCAGTGTATGAGGATGCCGCCGAAGTGCCCCATCGGAGGGAGTGGCGACGCCGGGGCTGCTAAAGCACCGGAGCACGGCGTGGAGATGGAGACAGAGGTTGTCATCATCGCCGGTGAGTTATCGCTGCACCCTGACGTCGTCGACGGCGTCGAGCTTCCACAGCCGGAGGCGGAGTTCCACACCGACTCCGACGACCACTCCGGCGATGACTCCGACGACCACTCTGGCGACGACTCCGACAACCACTCTGGCGATGACTCCGATGACGACGGACAGCTGGTTAGTCATCTATACCCATATATGTGTTAAATAGATCATAGGGTTTCTCTGGTTACTCTTGTCTCCCCCTTTTTGTAATAGAAATCCTATGGTTATGTTCTCCCAATCCATGAAATCTGAGTAAGTTTCGTTAGATCCATAGTGTATTGATTGTTTGAATGGTATAGGTGATGAGTGATTAGTCGTTTCATCTATGCAAATGATTTCTGCTAGTAATCAGACTAGGATTAGTGTTCATGCTAATAATTCCTAGCCAGGGCTTGACAATTGATTTTGAATGACCTACATATGTTTGTGCCATTATTTTCTTTAAGATTGGTCTGTACATAGACGAGTGTGCTTAAAAATCGAACCATAATCTCTCGATATGTATAAATAAATAGCCATAAATTCCTAATCCTACTTCACGGCATGTAATCATTGATTTGATGCCAAATTTGTTTTACTATTTGTGTAGGTGCTGTCTGACGATGTGGACAGCGAGGATGAAGATGACCAGAGGAGGTACAAGAGGCAAATCCCGAGGGAGCTTTATGCGGGAATGCATAGCAGGCGTATTAGGACCTGGAACGGCGGCTATGGATGCCCATTTTGCAACCAGAAGCTTTATGACGCGTATCTAAGTGTTCTGGCGCATGCAAGAGGACGGGCTGTTGGCTCCTTCAAGCAGAAGTATTCTCACAGGGTGGCGCACGGCGCGTACGCCGAGTACCTGGAGAAGCTTCGAGATCGTGTCGGCCGCATGTGAGATGAGATGTGGGATGGATCAAACTATGTACGCTTGAGTATGCTTAATGACGGTTGAACTATGTACTTATGGTTGAACTATGCTTATGTACGTGTACGCTTATTATATATGTCTGAGTATGTTAAATATTTCGTCAAATCTTGGTAAAAGTTACAACGGGGGACCAATAAACTAGGACGGGTGTAGTACGTCAATCACACATGGTTCCCAAAATTGGAACCGTGTGCAATGACTTTCATTTTGCCTGCTGCGCCAATCACACACGGTTCGCTCTAGCAAACTGTCGCCCCCAAAATTCTTTGTGGGACAGAAAACCCTCACCACCCAATTCAAAAAAGAAAAAAGAAAACCCTCACCATCCCCACGTCACAAAAACCCTCACCCCGCCCGCCACCCCCTCGGCCCCTCTGGTACGTTCCCCATTCACACCTGCACAAGCTCCTCCGCGTCTATGCCATGGCACCACCTATCGCGATGGTAAACACTTAGCTCAAAGCCTGCCGCCGCCGCCAGGCTGCCGGCAAAGCCCATCGCATTTGGTCACTTCCGCTTGCCGCCGCCTATCGCCATCGACTTTCTCGACGCTGCTCGCGGTCGACCCAGCTCCGCTCGGTTGGGGAATCTGCTGTACTAAGAGTTCTTTCTCATGGACGACAAGGTAACTAATTTAACAAGATATTATCTCATCTCTTATCCCAGTTCATCTGCCTCCTTTAATCACCCGGCGGAAATCACCGTGAATTCATTTTTATTCGAGCTGATTTGAGGGTTTTCTTTCATTCATAGAATGTACAGTGTGCCGACACTTCAGGACTTTGCGACCGCCGCTAGAGATTCCATCTCACCATACCAGATAACTTGAGGATGCGCGCGGTATGTTCAATCTCACCCGAATTCCATTGGCATGGCCTACTTTCCTGAACATATTCTAAATATTGCTACATTTGGATAAAAGGTGCCACATGCACCATATACTTCAAAGGGGATTTTCCCCTCTTCTTTGTATATTAGGCAAATTAATGATGTATTGTTCTTTCGATTACTCTCATTTTTCCATGACATCATGCTTACCTTATCTGTTTAATTATAGATTTTTGTCCTTCGATTTCAACTGCTATACAGTTCTTTCAATTTGGGCCCATATTTGCATGTTACCATATTTTCTTTAACAATCCTACCATTTTCTGCAGAACATCCCTCGCTATGCAACAGATTATGTAGTGCACAATTTTTCCCTTTACATAGATCAAGGCTCCACGGATGTCATACTGCACACAAACCATGGATTTACAATCGTTACTACTGTAAGACTTGCTGAAGGGGGCGGGCTGGGCTGACAATGTGCCGCAGGCAGCAGGATGGGGCCCATGGGAGGAGCAGATTTAGCCTGATCATCAGCAGCAGCATCAAGAGGTCCAACCTGTCCAAGACCAGAATTCTATGATTTTGAACCCATCTGCGGATGCTTCTGACGATGAGGATATGGCTGAGGTCCAGCAGCCTCTACAAGCCCCACCAATTGTGCAGCTGGAGCCGATTCATCTTGGCCTGGTCCTGGTTTTTTATGGGCCTGTTCTGCCGCCGGCCATGATCTGGGAGAGATCTTTCAAGACTTTGTTACTTGAATTCTTCATCAAGGATATACCAGCTTGCCTCCCTAGTTCTTTTGCGATGTTGCTACAAATCAAATTTGGGTCTGCCGATCTGCAAGCGAAGTATCAGCTTTTTTCTGCTCCGCATGATGTCCCCATTCCTGGACCCAGCTCTTCGGTGGTCATTGAGGAGTTGGCACCTGAAGATCACTCGTGCTCCACTTACCAGGTTACACCTTCTCCCTCTCAGGTCTCTCAAGAGGACTTTCAGTTTTCTTCGGTTACACCTTCTCCGCTGGGAAAGCGACCACGTCAGTCTGCACGCTCAAGGCGCTCTATCACGCTTGTGGAGCCAGTTCTAGACTTCTCCACTAGACGGATGACGCGCAGTTCTGCCAAGAGGACAGGCATGAAGCCCGTCTCTGCCATTCCTCCGAGGACTGCCCCCCAGCGTCGCCCGAAGGCCAAGAAGCTTCAACTTGATGATGAGCCCAGCATGCTCCCTCTCCCACCTCCGACGCCTATTCCGACGCTGCAGGCCATTGGAGTGGCTTTGGGCATTGATCCATCTGAGTTATCAGCGGAGAAGCTTATGGCTTCTCCCAATCCTGCTGAAGAAGGTGATGGTTCACATGATGCTTGACGTCCCACGAAGATTCCTGGCGAGTTGGGCGCTTTTGCTTTTGTGCCCGTTTTTTGTTTTCAGTGACTGTCTGCAACACTTGGTTACTGTTACTGCCACTTATGTTCCGTTTATGTCCATGCTGTTAAGCAGCTGGATCTGCAACTATACCCCTGCGTTGTTTTTTATGGATAATTGCTATTTTCGCAACTGGAATGTGCTCTGTTGGAATGTGCGGGGGCTCAATTCTGAGGCTCGACAGCGTGATCTACGTGCCAAGATTGAGGAGAGCAGATGTTCTGTTATTTGTCTGCAAGAAACTAAATGTGAGAGCTTTGATATCCGTACGATTAGATCCTTCTGCCCTAGGCGGTTTGATCAATTCGCGTTCTCCCCTTCTGTTGGAGCCTCTGGCGGGATCCTCGTTGTTTGGAACTCCTCGATCTTTCATGGTCAGCTTCTGGATATTCAGAGGTTTGGTGTTGTCATCTCTTTCCAGTCGTTGCAGAATTCTAAAAAATGGACCCTAACCTCTGTCTATGGGCCATGTGAGGGCCAGCCTAGGGACGATTTTGTTAGTTGGCTTTATCACCTACAAATCCCCCCGGATGAAAATTGGCTCTTGTTGGGGGACTTTAATTTCATCAAATCTTTGGAGAACCGAAACCTTCCGGGTGGTGATACCAATGATATCTTCCTATTCAACGAAATAATTGGTCACCTGGGTCTTTTGGAGCTGCCCTTGAAGGGCCGGAGCTTTACCTGGTCTAATATGCAGCAAAACCCCCTGCTTGAGCAACTCGATTGGTTCTTCACTACTGCTGATTGGATTTCACACTACCCAGACACTGTGGTTACACCACTAGCCAGAACTTCCTCCGATCACGTGCCTTGTGTGGTGTCCATTGACACTACCATTCCTGCGGCCTAGATTTTTCGGTTTGAAAATTTCTGGTTGGATATGCCGGGGTTCATGGATTGTGTCTCCAAGTCCTGGAATGCACCTGTTTTCTCTGATCTTTCTGCTTCCGCGGTTATCACAAGGAAATTTAAGCAACTGCGGTACGATTTGAAAATTTGGAGAAAAAACTATCGTACATCAAAAAGCTTACTGTTGATTGTTCAAAGGTGATTCTGCACTTTGATCAGCTGGAGGAAGTACGACCTTTAACACGGCCAGAATTCAACTTCCGGAAACTCGTGAAGTTTCACTATGAACATCTGTTAAAACTTCACTATATATGTTGGAAACAGCGGTGCACTATTAGGTACATCAAGGTTGGTGAGGAGAATTCAAATTTTTTTCATGCCATGGCCTCTGAGCGTATGAGGAGAAACTCCATCTCTAGTCTGAAAACCAGCTCCATGCTTGATCTAGTGACTGATCATGCTCAGATGGCGGGAAACCTTTGGGCCTCTTTCAAATCTAGGATGGGCCAGGCCGAAGGGATCTCTATGGGCTTTGATTTGAATCATTTAATCCAACCCATCCCGGGGCTGGAGGAGCTATCCTTGCCTTTTTCTGATGAGGAAATTCACAAAGTATTGAAGGATTTGCCAGCGGATCGGGCACCTGGCCCAGATGGCTTTAATGGGATGTTCGTCAAGCGATGTTGGCCTATAATTGAGGGGGATTTCTTGAGGATGATTCGGGCTTTTTATGAGGGGAAGCTTTCGTTGGAAAATATCAACTCCTCCCTCATTACGCTCATACCCAAAATCATGTCACCAGAAGGGCCGGATGATTTCCGGCCAATTTCCCTCACCAACACTTGTCTTAAATTCCTAACAAAATTACTGGCCAACAGATTGCAGCGAGTGATCCTTAAGTGCATCCACAAAAATCAGTATGGGTTCCTCAAGGGTCGGTCGATTCAGGATTGTCTGGCCTGGAGTTTTGAGTATATTCACCAATGTAAGCAATCCAAGCATCCAATTGTAATCCTTAAGTTGGACTTTGCTAAGGCCTTTGACACAGTTGAGCATGAGGTTATTCTTCAGATGTTGCAGCATAAAGGATTTGATGCCAAATGGATTCTTTGGGTTAAATAGCTGTTGTCTACAGGTTCTTCGTCTGTGCTATTAAATGGCATTCCTGGAAAGCAATTCTTGTGTAAGTGTGGTGTCAGGCAGGGTGATCTACTCTCTCCTCTGTTGTTCGTCATCGCAGCCGATCTGTTGCAATTTGTGGTCAATCAAATGCTAGCGTCTGGCACACTCTCTTTGCCTCTTCAGACACATGACATGGATTTTCCCATCATCCAATATGCAGATGACACGATCCTATTTCTTGCGGCTAAGGATGATGAGCTTGTTGCCCTCAAGAATATGTTGCTTACATTTCAACAATCCACTGGTTTAAAGGTTAACTTTGCTAAATCCTCAATGATCCCACTCAATATGACTACCGAGGAGGCTGACAGACTTGCTGCTATTCTCGGTTGTAAAATTGGCCAGCTTCCATTTACTTATCTTGGATTGCCTTTGGGAACTACGAGGCCAAGGATCATTGACCTCATGCCCTTAGTTCACAGTCTTGAAAGGAGATTAACTGCAAGCTCTTCTATGCTGAATCAAGGTTCTCGATTGCAGCTTCTCACCTCTGTCCTGACCTCTCTGCCAATATACTTTCTGTGTAGCCTCAATATCCCAGCCGGGATCATTAAGCAACCGGACAGGATCTTCAGGCAATGCCTTTGGAGGGGTAATAGTGATGTTCCAAAACAGTCTCTGGCTGCTTGGGAGCTCGTTTGCAGGCCAAGAGATAAGGGTGGTTTGGGCATTATTAATCTGAACATCCAGAACAAAGGACTGCTTCTCAAGCATCTCCACAAATTCTATAACAAGGTTGATGTTCCTTGGGTGACCCTGATATGGAATAGCTACTATGATCATGGGGTCCCACAGGCAACAGCTACTGCTGGATCTTTCTGGTGGAGAGATATTCTGAAGCTGCATGAGGCTTACACTGCTATTGCATCAGTACACATCAACATGGGTGATTCTGCTCTTTTCTGGACTAATTCCTGGCACATTGGGGGCTCTGCTAGACCCCTCTGTTGGAGATTGCCAAGGTTGTTTTCTTTTGTCAATAATGACAGGATCTCTGTGAGGTAATTTCTCCAATCCCAGGATCTCTTTTCCATGTTTTATCTGCCTCTTTCTCGGGAAGCTGCTGCTGAGTTGCACATATTGGAATTTGGATCATGCAGTTAGACAGAGACCCCACCGTACCTGATGTTTGGATATGGCCTGGTCAATCAGGAGGGTATACTGCGAAAAGTTTTTACAGGATCATGCACTCCCACTTGCCTACAATACAACCCTGTAAATGGCTTTCGCAGAGTAAGTGCACCATGAAGATCAAGGTGTTTGGCTGGCTTTTGTTCTTTGACAGACTTAACACCAAGGATATGCTGGTTAGGAGACACTGGCGCTCAAATCAGGATGACAATCTTTGCCTCATCTGCAGTGAGTTGGCGTATGAGAATAGGATACATCTATTTTTTAACTGCACCTTCAGCTGTAGAATCTGGAACTATTTGGGTATTGATTGGTCTGGAGGTTCAGATATTCTGCAATGTCTCCTGCACGCCAGGTCCAACTTCACACACCCTTTCTTCGTTGAAGTTATACTAACAGCAGCATGGAACATTTGGATTATGCGAAATGGCAGAATTTTCAGAGCTGAGAGAGCTACTTTCAGTGCTTGGAAGTGTAATTTCATCCATGATATTTCTTTGCTTGCTCACAGGGTGAAGGACTGTAACAAGCCAAAGCTTTTGGCTTGGATTGCTTCTTTGTTGTAAAGCAAGTACAGTTAGTTAGCAAATAGGTAGACTCTTTCCCCTTTTGTTTTTCTTCTTTGTATAGTCTGTTTTACTTGTTCAGTGGTTCTTTATATAATAAAGGGTTGTGGGGCTTTGCCTCACAGTAAATATTCAAAAAAAAGACTTGATGAAAGTGGTAACTCCTATTTTGGCACTGGCTTTTGGAATGAAATTGCAAAGTTTTATGTACTGAAAGCTAGCACTAAAATTGCACTGCACATAAAAGGGCCTGGTCATGAGATATATGCTAACTTCCCCGACAAAATCATCCGTCCAGACTTTGTTCGAAGTAAGTTTTCTTTTCAACTATCTGCATATGTTGACTTACCCAGCAATGTCAAATGAATTGTGTAGTATTTAAGCAACCAATTGTTATTCCCTTTTCTTACTATATTCCTACCTAATAATTTCTAGTTACCAATACACTTTTCTATTGCCCTGTTTTAACTAAATATTCCCTGTACTCCCATTTCTATCAGAAAGTGCCGCTGACAAGGAGACTCCGGAGGTCGAGAACAGGGCTGCCAACAAGCGGAGGAGGGGCAATCTAGAACCGCAAGCGACTCCAGCAGGCCTAGACTTAATCAGCAGCCTCCCCGATGATATGTTGACAGTCATCATCTCCCTCCTCCCAATCAAATATGGGGCACGGACAACCCTCCTTTCCCGACGATGGCGCCCCCTATGGAACTCCAGCCCTCTCGACCTCATCGACACCCACGAGCTTTGCCATGGCTATCGCAAAAGCTTGGATGCGTTCTCCAAGATCCTCGGCAGCCACCTTGGTCCAACCAAAGCCTTAGAATGGGAAAGTTACGTTCCAATGGCAAGGACCGAGCCAAGCTTGACGACTGGTTCCGATCCCCCGCCCTAGATCAGCTCAAGGAGCTCACTTTTGATGATGGGCATATGCGGTCGCTGCCAACGTCCGCACTCCGCCTCGCGCCCACAGTGCGCGTCGCCAAGTTCTACCACGACTGAAGCACCTCGAGCTCATCGCCGTCTGCCTCTCAAAGGGTGACATGGAGCGCCTTCTGCGTGGCTGTACTGCACTCGAGTACCTTCGTCTTCAGGCGATCAATGGGTTGAGTACCTTCCACATCACCTCCATGACTCTCCGGACTATTTATATGTGTTGCTGGTGTGGCAGGAAGACATCACAAGATGTGTACCACGGTATGGTCATCCAGGGCACACCTGCACTTGAGAGATTACTTGTAGTTGATCAAGAAGGTCCAACAAGAATCAATGTCATTTCTGCGCCGAAATTGACAGTGGTGGGCTACTCGTCTGACAAATACTCTGAACTTGTTATTGGATCCACACCCGTTCAGGTACAATAGCCACGTTCTACCTCTCCTTCTACAAATTAACATTATTTCTATTTTTGAAGATGTTTGTTCGTCTGTCATTCAGAAAATGATTCAGACAAGCTTTACCCCGAAACTGCGCACAGTGAAGATCTTGGCACTATAATCTATCGGGCCCGGCCTGGAGCAAGTTGTCAGTTTCCTGATATGCTTTTCGTGCCTGGAGAAGCTATATATCGAGGTGATGTTCCATTCCTGTTAAATGTTAACCATAAGGGAGTTCATCAACTCCAACCTCTTGTGAAGAAGGCTACATTTTTCTAGAATGTAATCAAATGCCCATGTTAATCATGTCAGATCGAAGATGGCATGTTAGTGCATTTTACAAATCCTGCAAACCAAATAGATAGGCCTCTAGTAATGTTCAAAACTGCATGTAGGCACTAACACGTTTTCTTCTTTTGCAGATAAGATTAGGCCCAGTGGTGGATAATGTGATACAATATAACAATCACGTCGACAATCACGTCAAATGCCTAGATCTGCATCTCTTAGAAATTACTTTGAACTCCTACCGAGGGACCTTACCGGAAATTATATTTGCCAGGTTCTTTGTTCTCAGAGCAAGGGTGCTGAAGGAAATGAGGTTTTCCCTACATTTATTTCGCAAAAATGAATGGTTTGTTGATCAGCGCCGGCGCCTGCGGCAGAATGGAGTAGGCTCCAAAAATGCTGAATTTCATTTTGGAACTTCAGATGACAGAGTAATCGAAAGTCATCGTGTCAACCCCATACATGACTTCTCAGTGGATGACCCCTTTGCAAAAAAATTGAGGTTTTGAAGCCAGACTTAGAAGCGCTGATATTAGTTTGAACCTATCTAATATCCATGTTCAGCGGATCAGCGTGAGCGTTTGCAACTAATGAGCTGAATTTCATTTCTAATATCAGTTTGAACCTTGTAATCTTCGAATTTGAGCCATATAACTCTGGAATTTGAACCTTGTAACATTTCGAGCTTTTGTGGTACAATCATTGAAATGGCATCGTATGAGACTCGTATATTGCTAGCACTATTTTGACCTTAATATGCAATGGTCTTAGATTTTATTAACCATTCTCAAATCAGTTTACCTTGTCGATCTCACAGCACACGATCTGTATAGCTAACTCGACTGCGATCTTCGACATTATTGCACACAGTTGGTTTCTTCCATCGTGTGCACTGTAGAGCGCAGAATTAATTATCGCACTCGAGTGTCCATCATCACCCTTCTCTGTAACTTTGACCTCAGCACCCAAGGGTAAACTTACGACCGAAGTCATTCCACACACTTCATTTTTACAAAACTTTTTGCCAATAAACACCCATGTTTTGTCCCTCTTCTAGCCAACGTGTGTCCAAACTAGCCGGGCGGGAAGCTTGCACGCTAAACAGCGCGGTAGCACGGGAACAGGCTCATCGACGATAGATTTGGGGGCTCTTCGAGCCCACGCGTCCGGTGCGGTGTTGTCAAGCATGCACTGGAATCCTCCGCTGCCGTGACAAGACGTGACGATTACAGGCCGGCCGGCCCCCATTTATTACAGCGGCCATTTAACCTACCCTTGTGTCTCTTCAACCTTTCGATCGCACCCCACCATTGCAAGAAGCACACCCACCACGAGAAATTCTTAGAGGGTATCCTACGCGGCTCCAATGGCGCTCTGAGCGGCTGCCGACGACGAGAAGCAGTTCACCATGTGTGTCGTGGTGGACACCCACAGAAGGTTCATGGACCTCTCGGTGGTGTACACCAACGACCCGGTCTAGGTGGAGCACTCCATCCACATCATGGAGCTGTTGCTTGCCGAGGAGAAGTACAAGGTGGTCGGGTTCAATCTCGAGTACACCCGCGCTCGTGCCGGGTCTCGTCCCAAGGTCGCCGTCGCCCAGATGTGCGTGCGTCACCACGTCCTCGTCTACCACTACTGCCTGGCCACAAGGCCTTGCGAGTGTTTCGCCAGGTTTGTCAACAACCCCCACTACATGTTCGCTATGGTGTACATCACCAACGATGTAAAGGCGCTCGAGAATTCAGGCATCGCCTGCCAGAATCTTGTCGACATCCAGGGCTAATACTAGATCTGGGGTAGCAAGGAGCATGAGAAGGACTCACTGGTTCACCTCGCCGAGGCCATCATCGACCCCTACTACAAAGACATGGAGGATTCGTGCAACAAGAACAAGCGTGCCTGGCACTCGGCCAGGATGGAGAAACTCGACAAAGCTCACGTCGTGCACGCGGCCAAGGAGGCGTACATGAGCTACGACATGTACAGGCAGATCGTTGACATGAGGAAGTGCCTCCTTCCCCAAAATGGCCAGGGATCCAGCCGGAAGCAGAGCAATGGCAAGCGTCGTCGCAAAAATAAGTAGATGATTAGATCCTCATTTCTCCTACTTTAGTATATGCATGTAATTGCTTTCTTTGGTGCGTGGAAATTTTATGTGTGTAGTCACTTGTGTAATTGTATGCTTAATTTGGTTATTCAATTCTGTCTTTTTAAGTATATATGTTGATGCTCTCTAGACAGAGCGTAGATGTTATGCGGACAAAGAAAATCACATTGCACACGGACTAAACAATGGAACCCGCCGGTGATGTTTTCATCAATCACTCACAATTGTATACCAGCAATCGTTTGCTCACAACACACACGGCTTGTCAGCAGTAATCGTCTGTGTTGTTATCGGTCTTTGCACACCTTTCCGACTACAGACTTGTTTGCCTCGTATCACACACATCTTGTTCATTTGAACCATTTCTGTTCTCATGTCTCAACGCAAACAGTTCATCCGAGTGAACCGCATGCCGTATATCGCACACACCTTTGATCTGGCTAGCCGTTTCTTTTGTGTTGCCTAATCACGAACAGTTCATCCGAGTGAACCGTATGCTGTACATCACACACACCTTCATCTGGCTGCCCGTTTCTTTTGTTCCTCCTCATAGCAAACGGTTAATTGAGATGAACTGTATGCCCTGCATCACACACGCAACTAAAATCTGAACCGTGTTTGATGCATCCACCATCGCAAACGTTTTTCACCTTTTTTGATGGGTTTTTTACACCATCATTTGCGATTATGGCATCGCACGCAGTTTTGTCGAAGGGTCTATGATCGTAGTGTCGCGTTAGCAGCATCGTGCAGTAGTGCCTTTCTGCTTCAACACTATGCCCTTCAGGCTCAAAAACGCTGGCGCCACTTACCAACGCATGATTGAAACATGTCTGAAAAAACAAATTGGCAAAACAGTGGAGGCATATGTGGATGACGTGGTCATCAAGACTAAACACGTCGAATCATTGGTGGAGGAACATTGCCTCACATTTGACAACCTCCGAACATATGACATACGGCTCAATCTGGAAAAATGTGTCTTCGGCGTTCCAACCGGGGAACTGCTTGGGTTCATTGTTTCCAATAGAGGAATCGAAGCGAACCCAGCCAAAATCCATGCCCTTTCATAATTGGCAAGGCCAACAGACTTAAAGAAGGTACAAAAACTAGCTGGGTGCGTGGCAGCCTTAAGCCGCTTCATCTCCAGATTGGGAGAAAAGGCGCTACCACTTTATCAACTGCTCCGGCGCACCGACCACTTTGAATGGACGGACCCGGCTACAGCCGGATTGGAAGAAATAAAAACTTTGTTAGCAGGTAACCCAATGCTAGCCGCACCAAGTGTTGGCGAGCCTATGTTGCTCTGTATATCTGCGAATAACCAGGTAGTGAGCATCATACTCGTCGTTGAACGAGAGGAGGAGGGACATAAATTCCCTGTCTAGAAACCGGTGTACTATGTATCGACGGTACTTACACCATGCAAATCTCGATACGTTCACTATCAGAAGATAGCCTATGCGGTCTTTATGGCATCCCGGAAGCTACGTCACTACTTTCAAGAGTGTTCAATCATGGTGGTATCCAAACTACCACTCAACGACATCATAAATAACCAGGATGCCACCGGCCGCATAGCCAAATGGGCCATCGATCTCTTACCATTTGAAATAACATACAAGCCATGCCGAGCTATTAAATCTCAGGTGCTAGCCCACTTTGTCGTCGAGTGGACGGAAGCCGAGCTCCCTAAAGAGTACATCACATACTCCAACAGGATCATGTACTTTGAGGGCTCTAAATGTTAGCCGGACTGGGGGCTGGTGTCATCTTGACATCCCTACGGGGGACATAGTCCGCTACGTGTTACAAATCATGTACACGGATTCCAACAATGCAGCCGAATACGAGGCATTACTACATGGTCTCCGAATGGCGGTCTCTATGGGCATACAACGCCTAGAGGTGAGTGGGGATTCGAACCTCGCAATATCCCAAATAAATGGAGAGTTCGATGCAAAAGACCCAAAAATGGTGGCATACCGAAACACCGTACTCAAAATATCAGCTCGGTTTGAGGGGCTCGAGTTCCATCACGTTGCTCGAGACAGTAATCAGGCAGCGGACATCCTTGCTCGAATGGGCACTAAGCGCGATCCCGTCCCGCCTAACACCTTTGTGGAAAGGCTCTTCAAGCCATCTGTGGTATGGTAGGATGAGAGCGGAAATACTAGTCCGGAGTCGATCATACCCCCAGCAACCGAACACAATTCTGATATCATCGGGGGCTCGGGCACCGAAATGATACCTTCCGCCCATGTAATCATGGCCGTCATTGCTCCATGGACCAAACCCTTCCTGACCTACCTTAATAGGCAGGAGCTCCCTGATGACCAGGATGAGGCCCGTCGCATAGTTCGACGCTCTAAAGCCTACAAAGTTCACCTTAGCCTACAAAGTTCACGAAGGTGAACTCTATAAGAAAATTACTACTGGAGTTCTTCAAAGATGCATCTTCGAAGAGGAGGGACGGCAGCTCTTGGCTGAAATACATGCACGTCTTGGTGGCCATCACGCCAAAGCTCGGGCCCTCGTAAGCAAGGCCTTCCGTACAGGCTTCTTTTGGCCAATGGCCTGAGCAAACTCACAGGCCCTTGTACAGTGTTGTGTGGGATGTTAGCTTTTCGCCAATCAAAGTCATATGCCGCCCACTGCCTTAAGAACAATCCCCATCACATGGCCCTTTGCGGTCTAGGGCCTAGATATGGTCGTACCCCTTAAAGGGGGAAGCCACAAGAAGAAATATTTGCTGGTTATGGTGGATAAATTCACTAATTGGATAGAGGCCAAACCAGTAAAAACGGTTGAAGCCGGGCCAGTGATCGACTTTATATCCAGTGTGGTACACCATTATCGTGTCCCGCACAGCATCATCACTGATAATGGCTCCAATTTCACAGCCGATGAGGTGAAAAATTGGTGTGCTAACTTGGGCATTAAGCTCGATTACGCCTCCATATACCACCCTCAAACAAACAGCCAGGTCGAACGGGCTAATCGACTGATAATGAGCGGCATCAAACCCAGACTAGTGCGATCCCTACGGGAGTCAGATAAACACTGGGTCGAGGAACTCGAATCCGTATTCTAGGGATTGCGGACTACGCCCAATCGCACGACCAGATACACACCCTTTTTCATGGTGTACGGCGCAGAGGTTGTCTTGCCATGCGACATTATTTATGACTCACCTCGAGTGCGCATGTATGAAGAGAGAGAAGCCGAGCTCGATCGGTAGGATGACCTAGACGGCCTGGAGGAGGAGCGCGATATTGCAAGAGCCCATTCCGCATTTTATCAACAATAGGATCGGAGATACCAAAGCAGAGAATTGCGGGCCAAGACTTATAATGTCGGCGAACTAGTTTTACGCCTCCCAGAGAAGAAGAAGGACAAGCTCAAACAAAAATGGGAGGGGCCCTTCATTATAGATGAAGTTCTCACAGGAGGAGCCTATCGCCTTTGTAATGCATCGGATAATCACCTAGAGCCGAATCCATGGAACGCTGCTCGGCTCCGAAGATTCTACGCATAAGTTCGACCTGTTTCTTTTTCGTCCCCTTTTTTTGCCCTCTTCACTTGTTTTTGTTTTCTCATTTTAATACGTTTCCCAGGATATGTTCCGATAGGCCAAACTCTTAAGGAGTACACATATTAAAATGTATACACCCCATCATGACTGGGGGCTTCTTTAACCGAAGCTCATTATTACTCAGAGCCTGGAGCTCACAATTTATATGTCCTTTGTTTATATACACTATTTTGCCAATATATGCACCTCTATGACTTAAGTTTTGACCAAGCTGGGTTGCCTCGCTCCTATCTTTATGCCCTACGTTCTGGATTGTTCGGCTAGGGCGTAAAGGGAGCACCTCTCCGATTGTTACAACGGGGTAATCCGGACCTGTACCTCACATGGGTGATGCCGAAAGCTAGTGTTCTTAAGAGAATAATTGGTCGACAAGCAAACGACAGATTGTTACATTCTTGTAACTCTTCAAAAAAATGCGGGATAGTTTTTTAGTAATATGGACCAAAGCCCAGGCATGCACAATTAAAGCATGCCAACCCAAGGAAACAAACCCTTAACGGAACTATTCTCCTTGGAAGATGTTTCTTACATGCGTAATATAACATACCTCCCAAACTAAATTTTTTGTCTGTTCGAGCACAATGACTGGGTTGCCTTGTTTCTGAACATAATGAATGTTTCTTTCATTATAGTATCCGGAAACACTCCACGTTTTGGGTTTGGAGGTTAAAGCCGAAAGCCTGCGATGACAAATTTTCCACATGTTCGGTTGAAGATGCAGGTTGATCATAAAGTTCATTAATACATTGAATCAAATGCCTATTCCTTATCTATTCCATCTATTAGACTGTCTAACCTACAGTCTTCCTGCGAATATTTTGCATATATCATTACTTGGTCATACACCAAGTTCGACGGAATTTCTTTCCCGTCTGGTCCAACCCGGGCCATATGATTCGGATCTAGCTTGGTGAAGCGTGTTTTTACCATCACCCAGGCTTCTTGTGCGCCTTCATGGCAGGCGGATGTCTTCCATAGCTCCAAGCGGCGCCGGGCACCTTTGAATAGGCTTGCTAAACCCTCCATACTTTTTGGAGGGGTATCGGATGGCCATAAAGCCTTGACCATACTCTTCATGGCTTTCCGAGCCCGCGCATGTACCACGGATAGCTCCTTCAGCACGTCGCCTTGAAATCCGGATACTTCTTCTTCCGGCCGACCAGTTAATAGACCTACAGCAACAGAGTCATGACATTCTGAATTGTGGACTAAACATGAGTCTGTATGGTGGTTTTAAAAGTCATACAGAACATGCCGCCCTTCAACTTCTCATTTTCTTTTTGAGCGGCCGATAACTAAGCCTTTAAGCTCTCTATCTCTTCGGATTGTTTGTCTTTTTCCTCCTCGTGTTTTTTCTTGTTGGACGTGCTCATTGCGGCCTTTTTCATTTCCGCCAGTTCGGCGGTGACGGCATTCAGCTGCATTTGGTTTGTTTTCAGCTCCTAGGATAACACAGTATTCTTCTCTTTGGGAACCTGCAGGTCATATCGATCCTCAAATCGGTTGGCTTCACCGCTTCAAGTCTCGGGGGCTACCGGCATATGTCTATCAAAATTTCACAAATTCTTACCTATATATCCTTTGAGAACAGCTGAGTAACTCCGGCAAGTCCGTCTCGAGCGGCCCGGATATATGCATCCACCGAGCTGAGTGCGGTAAATTCCTACTCAGAAAAAGTTGGAGCGCGCATGGCCTCTTTCAGTCGACGATGATTCATTACGCTCTCCACCTCGGAATTCATGACAGATACGTCATCTAAATCCTCATGAGGCGGTGGAATTGGCATTGCATCAGCCCTCGTCCAAGCTGATTAGTCCGACGCCGGATTGGCTGACATTCGGCTAGCAGGGCGTTTTCCCACTGTCTGTCGCATGCTCCTCCTGAATCAAAGACAGAAGGGAACTTTAACAATCCGAACTCATGCCTAGGCACATATTAAATGAACATACCTTTTTGAAGACGGTGAGGGTTCTACGGCGCTCCCAGTCTCCTTTCATTTTGAACGATTACCCTGCGTAGGGGCCGCCCTTGAGGGGGTGCGGTCTGCCGAGCGCCGATCCTATAAAGTACGGATTACTATAATTGACAAAGGTGCAAGTAGGGACTTCTTATTGAGAAAGCTCTTCGAATACTTACGACATAGGAGGAATAGGGTCGGGGTAATCGGCTATAATAGCCACTTCCGAGCCGTCAAGGCTCGCTTGATAAAATACCGCATCATCGAACTCTATGTATATATCCGGATCCTCGCGGAAGCCAGGGTCTTCGTCGCGATTGTGATCCTCTAGCTGTGGGGCAGGACAGTGAACATCCTCGATCATCTTCCTCCATGACTATTTTGTAACAACAAAGAACAACTGGATTAGCATGTTGCGACAACAATAAGGTAACACAGGTAATCAAAATATTACCCATTCAATGGGGTTGTACATGGAGTAACCTTCCTGGGAGTTTAAACGGAGGAAGTCTTCCTTTTCGCCCTTGTACAGATCGGCCAAGATCGTGGCTAGTTCGGTCGGGGTATCCGGACCCTTGCATTTGTAACGAGACGCGTCGTCTTCTCCGTTGTAGCACCATAAGGGAGCTACTCTGGACTGGAGAGGCTAGACGCATATTTTTATTGCAATGGCCATAACCTCGATTATCGAGAGCTCGGTATGGGTGTCGGAGTAAATGACCATGGGTAGCCTAACCGACTCCCCCTGGCTCTTGAAAAATTATCAGGCCGATCGAGCCTTCAAGCACCCAAAGCACGGGGCCACCTTCCCCTGGCCGGCCATCTCACAGGCCGACTACTGGAAGGCGGCCCGACCCTGAAACCCTCCTGAAGAGAGTCAAAAGAAGGCCGACTCCAAGAAGCCGGCCACACGAAGGCCGACTCCAAGGAGCCGGCCACAAGAAGACCGACTCCCGGCAAGCGGTCAAGATTGCACCCTCTAGGACAGCACCCACATAACGGTGACAAGACCGGGCGTGGCTACAGTAAAGTCTGCCACCCCCGAATCCCGGAGCACGCATGGCCACAGTGCGCCGTACGGGTCAGCCATCCCTCGTCCGGCGCGGCACTATAGCCATGTTGACCATGACGCCACCCACTACGGGTTGTCAGTACGGCCCGCGGGCTGCGGGCCCCTACAGCCAGAGAGACGCTCGAAGGCGGTCAAGCCCCCTTTTAGTCGGCCTGGGGTGTAGCCAGCTCCCAATAGCCGGCTACCTCACTCCCTCGAAGTATGTGCATCATTAAGAAGACAAGACGAGGTAAGGCTATAGTGAGAGTCCGCCGGACGGCGGCACTGTAGCCATGCTTACCTCAGCGAAGCCCTCGTCATCAGGGGCGAGGCTACAGTAACCAGCAGCCGGCAGGACCCATCAGTCGGCGGGCCACAACGGCCGGCGGAGAAGCCGGCGGATACAGCCACTGACGGCCTGGACCCGCATCCAGCCGGATTACCATTGTACCCCTAGGGGGTAGGCCTATATAAACCCCCAGGGCACCCATGCAAAGGGTTGATCTCTTAGAGTTTGAGACACCACGTAGAGAGAAGAGGAGAGCTAGCCTTGCCCTTCTTCCTCCTCTAGCAAAACAGCTCAAGGAGCCACTTGTAGCCACTTGTGTTGATCTAGTGATCATGCGGAGACCCCGTAGACGAGGACTATGGGTGTTATCTCCACGGAGAGCCCCGAACCTGGGTAAGATTCGCCGGCATGCATGTCTTCGCCTTATCCCGTTTCCAGGCACCGGCGATGTCTTACTGGCTCCCACAATGATAAGCCACCCGTTGGCATATGTTGCACCTACCACCCGACATTCGGCGCCCACCGTGGGGCCAGGTGCACCGTCGTCCGGAGACCTGTTCTGGACGGGAACCCATTTCCTTCCCAGCGAGCGTAGCAAGCCCGGCACGCCCGATGGCGCTTGCCCCGACGCGCTGCAAGGCGCCGACGACGCCTGCGCGGCGAGCTGCCTCGCCAATCTTCTTGGCGAGGCTCGCATCTCCGACGAGCCTGCGTCCGATGCGGGCACAGACTGCCCCGAGAGCCGCCTCGTCAGCCTCCTCGACCAACTTCACGTCTCCAGTGAGCCTGCTGTGGATTTGGAGTCGGTCGGCTCCAACGACCCGATGCATGTCGACTCCGACACGGCATCGCTTGACGCCTTCCCCACCAACGTGGTGATCATTGACGACTCTCTTCCTCGAGCCGACAGTGGCGGCAGCACTGTCACTGAAAGTGCTGGCCACCTGCCATGGCACCGCCTCAGGCGAGAATGCCCACGACGCCCTACAAGCAGCGCTACACGACCTGTCCGCCCGCATCCCGGCCGACGCCGACGCCAAGACACTGGAGGCATGCCGCCTCGCCCTCATCGCGGAGGGCCAGAAGATAGCATCCATGAGACGCCTCACTGAGGCTCACCTGCGCGAAGTCGACCGCGCCGCCTTTGGTACGCCGCCTCCTGGCCGGCCGAGCCGAGCCGGCATCGTCAAGAAGCGCGGCGCGGCCATCGCCAGCATGCTGGGAGCAGACTGCCCAGTCTACGCCATGCCACTCGAGAACCTGCGTACCACTCAGGCGGCCGTAGACGAGCTGAACGGGCTAGGGGCCGACGAGCTCCCCTACATGACTGGACGCATCCAGCAGCTGATCGACGCGGCCGCAGAGCGGCATGAAGCCAGCGCCCGCGCTGAAAGTCCTCCCCCACGCCGAGAGCATGGCGTGACATCCCGGACGCCGACTGCAAGCGGCGCCCGCGCAAGAAAAGACAAGGAGCCGGCTGCTAGCCGCAGTCGGACTCGGCTCACCATTGAGCGCGACGCAGAAGGCCGCCCCCGAGCTGTGGAACGACAAGGCAATCTGCCTCCTCCCCCACCTCGTGGGGAGAGATATCACACCCTGCCGCCTATCACGCATCCGACTCTCGGCGACCGACTAGGCCACCACGAAGGAGTCGGCGAGAATGACGCCCGCCATCGGATCGACCGCCTACCGCGATCCCTGGCGCTAGAAGAAGAAGATGATGTCGGCCCGCCTTGCTTTGGCCCCCGCATCCGCGACGAGCCCTTCCCCAAAGGGTTCTCACTCCCAAGAGACACGCCAAAATACAACGGCTCCGTGAAGCCGGAAGACTGGTTGATTGACTACTCCACCACAGTCAGCATAGCAAATGGCAACAGGCGCGTTGCCGTGAAGTACGTCCCGCTCATGCTTCAAGGCACGACACGCACCTGGTTGAACAGCCTCAAGCCCTAGAACGTCAACAGCTGGCTACACTTCACGGAAGTCTTCATCCGCAACTTCACCAGCACATACAAGCGGCCTCCCAAGCCCCGCCAGCTTTCCTTGTGCGTCCAAGGGCCCAGCGAATCAACTCGCGACTACCTCACGCGTTGGGCCGAGCTCCGCAACTCCTGCGAAGGGGTGCACGAGGTTCAGGCCATAGAGTACTTCATCGGCGGGTGCCGAGAGGGCACCCTCCTCAAGCACCGACTCCTCTACGACGAGCCGACTACCCTCGACGAGCTGCTGATCATAGCAGACAAGTACGCCACAGCCGACTCTTCAATGAAGACTGAGCTTCGAGTGGATGCCTCTGGAAAGGTGCTCGTTCCGGCTCCCAAGACGTCGGCCGATGATTCCAATCGACGCCCGCACCCGAACGACCACAAGCGCAAGGCCCCTATGCCGCCTTCCAGCAGTCGGCAAGTAGCCATAGTCGAAGACGAACAACCTGAAGAGCGGCCCATGCCCAAGAAGCAGAAGGGCGGCAGGCCGACTTGGCAGCCGGATTTCTCCTACGAGCAAACCCTTGATGCCCCCTGCATGTTCGACAGTGGCGCGAAGCCGTCCAACCATACGACTCGGAAGTTTCATTGGCTCACGCGAATCTCCAAAGGCGAGGGACTGGTGCCGCCTCCACCTGCTGGCCAGCCGCCTCCAGCCTCTCAGCAGCCGGCTGCTCGACCAGCAGTCGGAGCTATTCAAGACGAGTTCCCGAACGAGCATGCCGCCTACGCCGTCTTCACAAGCCAAGCTGAAGGCAGACGCAGTCGGCACTGACAGCAGCAAGAAGTCAATGCGGTCGCCTCCAACAACCTAGAGTTTATGCATTGGTCTGAGAAGCCTATCAGCTGGAGCCGGGCCGATCACCCAGAGGTGATGCCGTCTCCCGGCTCTTACGCGTTGGTATTGGACGCCACCCTCGCGACAGAAAGGCGAGCTGCCCGCTTCTCCCGAGTACTGATTGACGGAGGGAGCAGCATCAACATACTGTACCGTGACACCATGGAGAAGCTGAACATCAAGACGAAGCAACTCATGCCAAGCCAGACTGTGTTCCATGGCATCGTACCCGGCCTGTCCTGCTCACCAATCGGCAAGATCAAGATAGATGTTCTCTTCGGAGACAAGGATCACTTCCGCCGAGAAGTAGTCTGGTTTGAAGTGGTGGATCTAGAGAGCCCTTACCATGCGTTGCTTGGCCGACCTGCCTTGGCCAAGTTCATGGCTGTGCCCCACTACGCCTACCTCAAGATGAAGATGCCTAGTTCGAAGGGAATCATCACCATAGCCGGAGACTACAAGAAATCCTCCGAGTGTGCTGCGACCAGCAGCCGGCTGGCCGAGTCCCTCGTGATTGCCGAAGAAAAGAAGATGCTGGACCGAGTCGTGGCCATGGCCAGCAAGCAGTCGGCCCTGTCCCCTGACCCCAAGGAGTATGATGCTCAAGGCTCCTTCCAGCCGGCCAAGGAAACAAAGAAGATACTTCTGGACCCAGAGAACCCGGAGAGGTTTGCCGTCATAGGTGCGAACCTTGATGGCAAATAGGAAGGCGAGCTCGTCGATTTCCTCCGTGAGAATCGGGACATCAATGCATGGTCCCCAAAGGACATGCCGGGTGTTCCGAAGGATTTCGCCGAGCACAAGTACACGTCCGAGCAGATGCAAAACCAGTCAAACAACCCCTTCGCCGACTGTCGGAGGAGAAGAGAAGGATTGTAGGAGAAAAGATAGCCCGGCTTTTGGCAGCCGGCTTTATTATGGAGGTGTTTTTTCTAGAATGGCTTGCCAACCCAGTCCTCGTATTGAAGAAAAACAATAAGTGGCGCATGTGTATAGATTACACCAGCCTCAACAAAGCCTGCCCCAAAGATCCGTTTGCCTTACCTCGAATGGATCAAGTGATAGACTCCACAGCCGGATGCGAGCTATTGAGTTTTTTGGATGCTTACTCAGGCTACCATCAGATCAAGTTGGATCCAGTCGACCGCCTGAAGACCGCCTTCATCACACCATTCGGAGCTTTCTGCTACCTGACTATGACATTCGGCTTGAGAAATGCCGGTGCCACTTTTCAGCGTTGCATGCAGAAATGCCTCCTCAAGCAACTCGGCAGAAATGCCCACGTCTATGTAGATGATATTGTGGTGAAGACGGAGAAGCGTGGCACCCTTCTGGAAGACCTCAGAGAAACATTCGACAACCTGCGCCGGTTTCAGATCAAGCTCAACCCTGAGAAATGCGTGTTCGGAGTACCAGCCGGCCAGCTTCTAGGCTTCTTGGTCTCCGAACGCGGCATCGAGTGCAACCAAGTGAAGATCAAGGCCATAGAGAGAATGCAGATTCCTAGCAAGCTGCGAGACGTCCAAAAGTTTACCGGTGCCTAGCCTCCCTGAACCGCTTCATCAGCCGGCTGGGAGAAAAGGCTCTCCCCCTGTACCGACTCATGAAAAAGTCCACCCACATCGAGTGGAACGACCAAGCAGACCAAGCTTTTCACGAGTTGAAGAAGATGCTGACCATGCCGCCTGTCTTGGCGGCGCCGACTGAGAAAGAGCCCATGCTCCTTTACATTGCCGCGACTAGCCGAGTGATCAGCACAGTTATTGTGGTCCAACGCCCAGAAGAAGGCCGAGCTCAGTTAGTCCAGAGGCTGGTGTATTATTTGAGCGAAGTACTGTCCACCTCGAAGCAAAACTACCCGCACTACCAGAAGATGTCCTATGGAGTGTACTTCGTCACCAAGAAGCTGAAGCCCTACTTTCAAGAGCACCCCATCACGGTCGTATGTACTGCCCCGCTTGCCGAGATCATAGGCAGCCAGGATGCATCCGGCCGGGTGGCCAAGTGGGCCATTGCGCTGGCTCCTTACACGATCTTCTACCAGCCTGTTACCGCCATCAAGTCCCAAGCATTGGCTGACTTCCTTGTCGACTGGGCCGAGACCCAGTACCTACCGCCGGCTCTCGACTCCACTCATTGGCGGATGCACTTCGATGGATCCAAGATGCGCACCGGCTTGGGAGCCGGCATCGTCCTCACCTCTCCCAAGGGCGACAAACTTAGATACACATTGCAAATTCATTTTGCCGCCTCCAACAACGTGGCCGAGTACGAGGCGCTCATACATGGGCTCCGGCTAGCCAAAGAGCTCGGCATCCGCCGGATCCTGTGCTATGGCGACTCAGATTTGGTAGTCCAACAATCATCTGGCGACTGGGACGCCAAGGACGCAAACATGGCGAGCTACCGATTCCTCGTTCAGCAAATCAGCGGATACTTTCAAGGATGCGAGTTCCTCCACGTGCCACGGGCCGACAACGAGCAAGCAGATGCCCTGGCACGAATCAGTTCCACCCGACCAGCTATCCCAACCGGCGTCTCTCTCCAATGCCTCCTCAAGCCGTCTGTCAAGCCGTCTCCAGAATCAGACTCCATCTTTGTACCGCCTGACGCTGATGCAGTCTAATCCGACTTGGGGAACCCAGCAGGCGGCTCGGGGACTTCAACAGGCGGCCCGGGGACTTCAGAACTTGGCCCGGGGACTGCAGCAGTCGGCCCGAGGACTGCAACGACACAACAGGCGGCGGCCGACTCCAACTCTTCACCACCCAACCCACCCACCCTGGTCGCAGTAGCCGTATTGGCAATAGAAGAAGTCACAGCTCCATCATGGGCCCAACCCATCCTCAACTTCCTGGTAAACAGAGAGCTGCCGACTGACGAGATCTCGGCAAGACAAGTTCAACGCCGAGCCGGAGCATACACAATAGTAAACAGAGAACTCGTTAGGCGCAGCGTCACTGGAGTTTTCCAGCGCTGCGTCGAGCCAGAGAAGGGCATAGCAATCCTCAAGGACATCCACCAAGGCGAATGCGGCCACCACGCGGCCTCAAATCACTCGTCGCCAAAGCTTTCCGCCATGGGTTCTTCTGGCCGACTGCTTTGGACGACGCCAAGGAATTAGTCAAATACTGCAAAGGGTGCCAAGTCTTCAGCTCCAAGCAACACCTGCCGGCTTCTACACTCAAGACCATCCCCCTCACATGGGCCTTTGCCGTCTGGGGGCTGGATATGGTGGGCCCATTCAAGACGGCGCGTGGCGGCATGACACATCTGCTTGTCGCCGTGGACAAATTCACCAAGTGGATTGAAGCGAAGCCAATCAAGAAACTGAACGGGCCGACTGCCGTGACATTCATCGCAGATATCACAACCCGGTATGGCATACCACACAGCATCATCACCGACAATGGCACGAATTTTGCCAAAGGAGCACTGGCACGTTTCTGTGCGACATAGGGCATCCGACTGGACTTAGCGTCCGTAGCCCACCCGTAGTCAAACGGCCAAGTCGAGCGAGCAAACGGCCTCATCCTCTCCGGCATCATGCCCCGACTGGTCATACCGCTGGAGCGTTCGGCCGGCTGCTGGCTCGACGAGCTGCCCGCCGTCCTCTGGAGTCTGCGTACCACCCCGAACAAGTCAACCGGCTTCACCCCTTTCTTCCTTGTATATGGTGCCGAGGCCGTCATCCCAACTGACATTGAGTTCGACTCACCTCGGGTCACCATGTACACGGAGGCGGAGGCCAACGAAGCGCGAGAGGACGGTGTTGACCTGCTGGAAGAGGGCCCGCTGTTAGCACTCAGCCGGTCCGCCATCTACCAGCAGGGTCTGCACCGTTACCATAACCGGAAGGTCAAGCCAAGATCCTTCCAAGAAGGCGATCTTGTGCTCCGGCTGATCCAGCGAACAGTCGGACAGCACAAGCTCTCGGCCCCTTGGGAAGGCCCCTTCGTCATCAGCAAGGTCCTAGGCAACGACTCCTACTACCTGATCGACGCACAGAAGCCGAAGGCACGCAAGAGAGATGATTCCGGCAAGGAGTCGGAATGACCATGGAACGCCAATCTCCTCCCAAGATTTTACAGCTAAATGCAGTATGTACCACGCTACCTTTTGTATTAAGTACAAGACAACAGGGCTCCCGAGGAGCACTCGGGGACTACCCTCTTTTATCTATGTATGATGAGTGTCATACCTATGAATGTATTACTACATTTGTTTTCCTGTCCGGCACCGGGTTCGATCAGTCGGCCCGGGGACTTGCCGCCTTGAGTTATATTAAAGTTCTACCTGCAGTCGGACAAGTAGTGTGCCGGCACCCAAGCCCTCTCTTGGTGAAAGTCGCAGCTCGAAGAATCAACTGTCCGACAGGCAAGAGCCAAAGGCAGGAAAGGATGCCCACACGAAAAACGGCTAAGGACTAACGAACTTATATAACACAAGCAGGCCTCCCACCCCGCCAACCGGCTGTCAGAACAGCCGGCTGGCCGGCTTCCGATTCACCTTGCTACAATCCAAAAAAGCTAGAGTACTTTCCCTCCCAAACGGCCAAGCCCTTCCCCAGCCACAGACTGCAGAGCAGCTGTCCGGCTGGGAAGGCGGCGACCAAGGAGGGCGGCAAAGGAAACAGCCAAAGGATGAAAAGCAAATACAATCGGAAGCCAAGCACATGCATGATTATATTTACACAAAAGGCCTTCGAAAGGCCGGCGTTCAACATAGTTTGAATACACCCCCAGTGGGTGGAACTGCGCAAATTTAACAAATATTTTTCAAAGAGCAATAAACAGGAAAGCAAAGACGGCGGATCAGGCCAAAGGTGCAATAGGCGAGCTGGGCAGGTCAGTGGAGACGGCAGTGCTGGCTGGAGGAGTGGCCGGCTGGCGAGTCTCGGCTTGATCATCACCGGCTGCAGGCGGCGCACTCGCACGCGCCTCGTTGCTGGAGGCACGATCAAGCTGAGGCTGGCCAGTCGCTCCATCGTCTGGCACGGCGTCTTCACCATCCGCTCCCTCCTCCTCTTCGCCCTCGTCACTGGAGTCGATCTCCTCCGCCGAGTCTTCACCATCCGCTGGGTTCAGCCCAAACCACTCCTCCGACTGAGCAACACCGTCATCATTCACCTCAGGGGCAAAGGCACTAGTGTTGGTGTAGTCGGCGATCGCCGAGGCACGCTGGATGATTGCCGGCCGCACCGCCTCCAGCTCTTCGTTGGCCTCTTGCCGCCAGGTGGTCAGCTGGGCCAAATCCAGCCCAGGATACCAAGCTCGGACGAACTCCAGCACCCGCTTGGTGCCTGACCGAGCTGCAGAAGCCTTCCAGGCCTCAAAGCGGCCAACCGCTACCTCCAGCTAGTCGGCAGTCCGAATGGGGGTACGAGGAATCACCTCGCCGGGACAGAGGGTGACCAGCATTTGCGCCCCAACGCGCTGAAGACGGCGGAGCATGCGATGAGTCGGCTGGAGGCGGGCTTGGATCGCCAGAAGCTGCTCCTCAAGCGACCGGCGAGCATCCGGCGCAATCTCAGCTCCAGCCTGCCTTTGCGCGTCGCGGGCGGGCCTCGATGACTTGGTTGGCGGCAAAAGAGTAACCAGGGAAGTACTCTGCGCAAGAGAAGAAAGGAAGAAGACACAAGGTCAGAAAATGGACCAAATGGCAGGCGGCAAGCAAAGGGACGAAGAAGAAGGCGGCCTACCATCAACCAAATCTTCGATCCGGCCGTAGCCGTCGCTCAGCGCTTGCCTTGCCTCAGCCCAGCTCGCCGCCTCGGTCTCGTATTTGGCTTGAAGGGCGGCCTCGCTATCCTGTGCCGCCTTCAGGGCTGCCTTATGGCTCTCCTCCTGGTCGGCCAGCTTCTTGAACAAGCGGTCACGCTCCTGAGCCAAGGCGTTGCACTCGGCTTCCTTGGCGCGAAGGGCGGTCTGGGCCCCACCCAACTACTCCCTCAGGTCAGCATTGGCCTCTGCGGATATGGTAAAGAAAGAAAAAAAGGGCAATAAGAAAGAAGTCACCGGGGAAGATCCGGCCCGACTGCTCAGCAGTCGGCCCGAATCTCGGGGACTACACCCAGTGGATGCGCTGACGCGCCTCCACGTGAGATAAAAGACGAAGCACTTACTCTGGCTCTCGGTCAGATCAATGGTCTTCTGGTTCAGCTCCCGGACCTGGGAGTTGAAGGTAGCCGCGCGGAGGTTGTGATAGTCCTGCAAATAGGACAGAGAAGCAAATAAGAGCAAGATAGCAATCGAAGTCTACCAAGAAGTTCCAAGCCGCCTGCTCAGCAGCCGACTCGGAACTCGGGGACTACACCCAGTGGGTGCGCTAGCGCGCCCCCACGGAAGAAATCACGAACAAGAAACAAAAAGGCGGGAAGACTCACCCGAATGGCCGTCCGCGTCGCGAGGAACTCTTGATTATACTGTTTCAGCACGGTGGCTTGGGATTGAAGCCGGTTCCGTGCTTCTTGCACAGCCGTTCAACACGGCCGTCCCACCACCCGGCGTCCATCCTGGCGAGCTGGCACTGGCCGCCTCCAGATCCTGGGCCGACGAGCCAGAGCTCGCGGCCTTCTGCGGGCCCGGCGCCGAAGTCGCCTTCCCGGCGCGCTGGCGCGATGGCGACCGAACCACAAGGTCTGTCCTTGCAGCCGGCTCGCCTCCAGCCGGTTGCACGAGCGGCTCACTAGGCCGGCTGCCTTGGTACGCCCAGTCGGCGACGGCGGTGCCGCCTCCCTCTCAGGGACGACAACGTCGCCCTCCTCCCTCTCCACCGCCAGCTGGTCGCCACCGGCTTCCTCCGGTGGGGGCACCGGGACCTCGGGCGCCACAGTGCGAAGGGGGACGACAAGCAGTGGAGGCTGGTTACGCAGGGCCTCCGCCGCCCTCTCTGCGGCTGCAGCCTCCGCCTGAGCCTTGGTTGCCGCGTCGGCTTGTGCCTCCGCCGACATCTCCATCGTCTCCTGCGCCGCCATGGCAGCAGCCGCCCTCAGCTCCTCCGCCTCCCGCGTGTTCCGCTCCGTCACCACTTGAAGCTCGGCACGGGGGTCCACGCGGCGGGCGCTTCCAGATCCACCCGCCGCTCCAACTACGGAGGCGGCAGCGGTCTGCTCAAGAGAAAGCGGAGCCCTATATTTTTTAAGTCAAGACAAGGACTCAGAAGAATATCAATGAAAAAGAAGAAGGAATACGTGAGAGAATTGACACTTACGCCGAAACCACTTGCGGCTGCTTCACCACCTTGCGGAAGCGGGCAGCCTTCGCGGCCGCCTCGTCCCGCCTGGTCGCCGTCGCCGCGCTCTTGGGCTTCTTCGGCCGACTGCCGAATAGGCTCGGCGCGGCCCGGCGCTTCTGCGCACCGCCTCGGCAAGCTGGCGCGCCAGATGAGCCCGAGTCGTGCTGATTGGACGCCGGCTGGCGGCGCGAGACGACCTCTGCCTCATCATCATCCGGCCAGTCGTCAAAGCTGGCTCCAAGCTCGGAGCCGCCTGCCTTGCCGCCTCCCCCTCGATGTCGTCGTCCAGAGCGGCCGCCCCCAAGTCGGGGTCGTCCGAGTCGTGCGCCGTCCGGTCGGGGAGATATTGGCGCTCCACCCCCGCTGCCCCGGCTGCCGGTCGAAGGAGGGGGCTCTGTCAAGACAAGCCGACTGGTCAGAGTCGGCCAAGAGAAACTCGGTGACAAAAGTAAAGAAAAGAAGAAAAAGAAAGTTTACCATAGGCGGTGGATTGGCACGGGAGTACGGCTCCTTGCCAAATCGCCACTCATTGGCGAGCTTGCAGTTTGCAAGGTAGTTCACCATGAGAGCTACCTTCGCATGAGGCATCTCCTTGGTGCACATCCGACTCGGATCGAGTTGGCCGCTCATTTGACAAATCATATGAGGGCGGCCTTGGAGCGGGAGCACCCGGAGCGCCATGAAGGCGGCCAGCAGGTCGGGCCCGGTCAGGCCCTCCGACTGGATCATTACCCAAAGTCGCGCGACGGCAGCGGCTCCTGCCGGCGACAGTGTTCTGGCCCGATAGGACCATTGGGGCCGCCTCCCAGCCGACGGGCCGGCTGCATAAGCCGGCAAGTTGACGAAGTCGCCTTGCGGAGCGACGTTCTTCACATAGAAGTAGGATTTTTGCAAGCACTTCACCGACTGGATCAGCGTGATGGGAGGAAAGGGGTTGTTGGCTACCGGCCTCCGCATCGCGATGAAGGCGCCGCTCTGAGCCGGCACGCCCCTCATAGCGGTACCGAGCTTGGTCTGGAAGAATTCCCCCCAGAGCTCGAGGGTGGGAAGGACGCTGAGGAAGCCCTCGCACAAGGTGACGAAGGCGGACAGCAGCACCACCGTGTTTGGAGTGAGGTGGTGCGGCTGGAGCTGGTAGAATTCAAGGAAGGAGCGGAAGAAGCCGCTCGCAGGCAGGCCAAGGCCGCGCAGGAAATGCGAGCGGAAGATCACCCGCTCGCCCTCCTCCGGCGCCGGCGAGATCTCCCGCACCGGCACAAGACGGACCCGCACATGCTCCTTGTCGGGCAACCGCCGCGTCTCGCGGAGGAAGTCGATGTGGTCCTCGTGGATGTTGGAGCCGTCCCAGTCTCCGCCGCGCGACATGAGGGCAAGAAGCCCATGAAAAAAGGTGCTGCGACGACGAAAGTACAGCCCCGCGGCGGCGAAGCTGTGGGGTAGTGCAAAGACTGGAGGGACGGTGCGGCAGCGAGGGGCTACGGCGATGAAGAAGAAGAAGGAGAGGGCGGAGCGAGGGCGAGCGTGCGAGCGTCTGCCGCTCCACCTCCTCCCCCTATTTATAGCCTCGTGCGGTGAAGCCAAGGAGGCGAGGCGTGGGAGCGTGGGATTAACTGCGCCCACTCCCCCACGTCCCGCGATTATTGTGCCCTAACGGCATGCAGAAACTGTCGTTGGAAGGCGAATGGCCCGTTTTGGGCCACAGAAGATCCACACCCGGGCCGAGGCGTGGAAGTGGCGGGCCCCGGCCTGCGGCGGCGTCCCGTCACGCGCGTGGGCTGGCAGGCTCTCCCAGCCGGAGGGCGCCACGTGGTGTGCGGGCGGCAAGCGGCCGGCCCGTAGCTAGGCGCGCGCGCCAGCTTATTCCCGCCTTCAGATTTCGAGGCCTCACCAAGACGGCACACCTGATCAAAGCCGGCTCATAGCTGCTGGCTCCTCAAGATAGGAAGCTGATTAAGCTTCTCGTCCTCCTTTCAGCCGCGATGCCCAACCAGCTTCGGGGACTACTATCGGAGTAAATGACCACGGGTAGCCTAACCGACTCCCCCTGGCTCTTCAAAAATTATCAGGCCGGTCGATCCTTCAAGCACCCAAAGTACGGGGCCGCCTTCCCCTGGCCGGCCATCTCACAGGCCGACTACTGGAAGGCGGCCCGACCCTGAAACCCTCCTGAAGAGAGCCAAAAGAAGGCCGACTCCAAGAAGCCAGCCACAAGAAGGCCGACTCCAAGAAGCCGGCCACAAGAAGACCGACTCCCGGCAAGCGGCCAAGATTGCACCCTCCAGGACAGCACCCACATAACTGTGACAAGACCGGGCGTGGCTACAGTAAAGTCTGCCACCCCCGAATCCCGGAGCACGCATGGCCACAGTGCGCCATACGGGTCGGCCATCCCCCGCCCGGCGCGGCACTGTAGCCATGTTGACCATGACGCCACCCACGACGGGTTGTCAGTACGGCCCGCGGGCGGCGGGCCCCTACAGCCAGAGAGACGCTCGAAGGTGGTCAAGCCCCCTTTTAGTCGGCCTGGGGTGTAGCCGGCTCCCAATAGCCGGCTACCTCACTCCCTTGAAGTATGTGCATCATTAAGAAGACAAGACGAGGTAAGGCTACAGTGAGAGTCCGCCGGACGGCGGCACTGTAGCAATGCTTACCTCAGCGAAGCCCTCGTCATCAGGGGCGAGGCTACAGTAACCAGCAGCCGGTGGGACCCACCAGTCGGCGGGCCCCAACGGCTGGCGGAGAAGCCGGCGGATACAGCCACTGACGGCCTGGACCCGCATCCAGCCAGATTGCCATTGTACCCCTGGGGGTAGGCCTATATAAACCCCCTAGGGCACCCATGCAAAGGGTTGATCTCTTAGAGTTTGAGACACCACGTAGAGAGAAGAGGAGATCTAGCCTTGCCCTTCTTCCTCCTCTAGCAAAACAGCTCATGGCGCCACTTGTAGCCACTTGTGTTGATCTAGTGATCATGCGGAGACCCCGCAGAGCAGGACTAGGGGTGTTATCTCCACGGACAGCCCCGAACCTGGGTAAGATTCGCCGGCGTGCATATCTTTGCCTTATCCCGTTTCCAGACACCGGCGATGTCTTACTGGCTCCCACAATGATAAGCCACCCATTGGCATATGTCGCACCTACCACCCGACAATGGGCCAATAATCTGACCTTGCTGACCAACCTTTTTATTTCCGCATTGTCCTCCTCCTTGGGACTTCGGGGATGCTAGTTGAGGCGCTTCTTTAGGGGAGCGCTAGAAAATTCAGGTAGGCCGTGTCGAACTGGGTCCGGCAGTGGGACGTCATCCATATAAAACCACTCTGAAGACTACTATGGATATATCTCTTTGGGAGTTCCAACGGGGTATCCGGATCCGGCTATACGCCATACTTCGGCGCCGCCCACTTCAAATATAGAGCCTCCTCAATGGCTGGGGACGAGGCAAAAGAACTTTCTCCATAGTTCGAAATGGGCCTCGATGCCCAAGAACAGTTCGCAGAGGGCAACGAAACCTGAGATGTGCAGAATCGAACCTGGAGTAAGGTTGTGCAGCTGGATGCCGTAAAATTCCAATAGACCCCTGAGAAAGGGATGGATTGGAAATCCTAAGCCCCGCAAAAGGAATGGAACGAAGCACACCCTCTCCTCCTTATTGGGGTTGGCAAAATTTTCAGCCATCACGTCATTGCCAATTGTGGCCAATCCCGCTCGAAAGGAGACTAGATCTTCGAGGGGAAGATATCCCTGCGTCTGGAGTCGACTAAACTGAAGATGGGGCACTGAGCAGCTCTCCCAATCACCCTCTTCAGGGCCATGGGGGCGCGAAGAAGAGCCTGGGGCGCTGGCCATGTTTGGAAGCTTTTTCGTGGCTAATCTTAGTGTTTTTTCTGCGCGATGTGGATGGCACTTGGAGGATTTTACCTCTTTATATATGTATTGTCCCTGTGTGACTGGGTGTTTTCTTTTTAATAAAAAATTGTGGATCGTTCGCATTCGCCCAGCGCGTGCAAATCGAGGCGACGGGGAAGGAGTCATAAAGGCGGAACAAGGAAGCCAGGGCCGAACTATTATCCGCCTAGTATACAGTGAAGAACCAACCTTGCAAAAGCCAAAGACGTAAGACGGATACTGCATCTTCGTTTGAAGGCCAGTTCGGGGGCTACTGAGGGAGTCCTGGATTAGGGGGTCCTGGGGTGTCCGGGCTACTGGATGTGGGCTAGACTGATGGGCCGTGAAAATACAAAGCAGAAGGCTTTCCCCCGTGTCCGGGTAGGACTCCCCTATGCATGGATAGCAAGATTGGTGTCCGGATATGTAATTTCCTTCTTCCACGAACCGACTCTGTACAACCCTAGGCCCCTCCGGTGTGCATATAAGCCGGAGGATTTAGTCCGTAGAGGCTATCAGAATTCTCATAGGCTAGACATCTAGGGTTTAGCCATTACGATCTCGAGGTAGATCAACTCTTGTAACCCCTATACTCATCAAATACAATCAAGCAGGACGTAGGGTTTTACCTCCATTAAGAGGGCCCGAACCTGGGTAAAACATCATGTCCCCTTTGTCCCTTGTTACCATCGATCCTCAGACGCACAGTTCGAGACCCCCTACCCGAGATCGACCAGTTTTGACACCTACAATGGCCGACCGCCCATCCTTTACGGTCTTCATGAAATCATCTAGATAATCATCGTGTTCTGGTAGAAATACTTTAACCTTTGCATGCCCACCAATCATGTAGTTTGAGAGGTAATCTTGAGTATACTGCTTTGGCAACCACTGCAAAGGAAAAAGATTCAAACATTGTCATCTAACACAACTCATTATGGGTAGTAAAAAGAAGGCTGTAGAGTTCTTACTTACCATCCTACAGTTCGCTGTTGTCTTGGATATTGTGTAAACAAATAGTTTGATTGCCATCTTTGGACCCATTTTACTAACAATCTTTATCAGCTTCCTCACTTGATGCTGGTTCATCGATATCTCATTGCCCCATACGCAGAAAGGGTCGAAGCGCGGATCTTTACAAATGACATATGTACCTAAAAGCATCAAGTTAATATTAGAAGATAGACAGCAATTGCACAACGATGTAGTACAACACTCTTTTATAATATCTTATAACATCCAATATGCTCACATATTAGATGAATTAACATCTTATCTTATGGGCCGGAAGGAGTTTATTGCATTCTTACAAATTATCGGCTGATTAACTGATGTTGTATCCATGGGTTATAGTTAGTTTGAGCTAGTTCGGGCTCAAATAGCCCTAAAGTATATCTAAACATGAGGGCTAGTTTGAGCTAGTTGCATCTATAACCCACCCAAAAAAACTATCCTACCCAAGAGGTGCTAATTGGAGCTAGTTCTCCTAGTGCATTTATTGTCAATCTAACCCTGGCATCCAAACAACTATTTGGATGGAGTTAGTTCAAGGTTAGTCATGAGCTAGAAACTAACTCTAACCTCTAGCTAAGTTGAGTATCCAAACAGGGCTGTGTTGCTGTTGT
Organism: Triticum aestivum; assembly: GCF_018294505.1. Taxonomy (NCBI): domain Eukaryota; kingdom Viridiplantae; phylum Streptophyta; class Magnoliopsida; order Poales; family Poaceae; genus Triticum; species Triticum aestivum. Next base: position 365,105,137 of record NC_057814.1, on the reverse strand, counting down.
TGTTGCTGCTGCTCTTCTACGTATATCTAGACATCATCAGAACATTAATGTAACACTCTTCCTTGTTGCTATGTAGCCTAGGATTGCATATTTAGACATTAAGTACAGTGCATGTTGCTGTGTAGCCTCAGATATATTACATATGGCCCTAGTTAACTTAACGATAAATGGGTTGCAGATATATTCAGTTAAAAGTCCGACTCATCGATTAGTCCCTTATCAGCCCCCGACCTATATGGTACCAGCTACCGATATCCTGAACAGTGAGCATATATAAGCCATGGGATGAAACTAACATCGATGGAAAACAGCAGTCGTTCCCAAAATTGTCCTGTGTAGGTACATCGAGAAGCATGTTAAGCACAACAGGCTAAACATCAACCCAAATTATCCATGGCAGACAAAATAATCTCCAAAAGATAGCTTCACTGTGCAGGTTTAAGCACGCTAGTAAAGCAAAACAAGTGGAAAGTTGTGTTAACTGCAATAGGCCTAACATTTAACAACAAGCAAACATAGTCATTCAAACTGGTATTGTGCCGGTCTAAGTACACTGGTTATTGTTAAATAAAAATGGAAATGCGTGTTAACTACAAGATGCAGCAACCAAATGTAGTCATTCATAGTGGTATTGATGAAACTGGTGCTGATGAAATTGAACTGCACAGTTCATACTTGCAAATATAGAACATCACGTTGTGAATAACTGGAATAAACAAGGCATACTACGGACAACCAAAGATAGCATTTGAAACTGGACATATGCTAACTACAAACAACCGAACAATCAAAAAACTTTAAAAGAGGCATATGCTAGCTATAACAGGCTTAACAACAAGCAAATATATGCATTCCTATCAGTGTGTTTAAAACTGGATTGATGAAATGTACTGCACAGTAAATAATTGCACATATATAGCATCACATTGTGAACAACTGAAATAAACAAGGCATACTGCAAACAACCAGATATAGCAATTAAAACTGGACATATTCTCACTACACTACAAAAGGGACTCGACAAAAGAAATCATGGGTTTCCCCCTGTGAAGAGGCACGGCAAAACAAATCATGGGTTTCCTCACTTGTCACAGATGGGCTCGTTCCCGTGGGAAGAGCACGGACCCTGGATGTGCTCCATGTTGTTGTAGATGGGCTCCTTCCCCTTGGAAGAGCACGGCTATAGGATGCCCTCCCTAATGTCGCAGACGGGCGCTTTCCCCTTGGAAGAGCAGATGGGCTCTTTCCCCTTGGAAGAGCTGGAGAGGGTGCCCTCCTCGTGGTCACCGTCGATGAGGTCTGACTTGGAAGCTGTGGATCCCAAGCCAGCGTCGTAGAACGTGTCCTTCAGAAATGACAAAAGGGGCTCGATGGTGATGTAGGATGGCAAATTGTTGACAGCGAGCCAGAGGAGATCAGCGGCGGGGCCATGGATGAGATCGACAGCGGTTGAACCCGGGGGGTTGGGGGTGGGCCACTTAACCTGTGACATAGCCCGCCTCAGGCCGTCGCTGTCGATGACCTCGATGTCATACCGGCATCTGAGACATACCCGCATAGTCTAGCCTGCTGCTTGAGTGCCTGCCGCCAGTAATGGTCGTCAGCTTCCTCGGCGACGTTGGGCGAAGAGACCACGATACACCTCTTTTGGGCCAGTCGCTCCTCGAGCTCCACGGGAAGCGTAGCCGGGCTTAGGCTGCCACGCTCTGGAGTGGGGCATGGGGATGGGGATCTGTGGGAAATGGGGCGTTTGGCAGGCGTCATCTAAGAAACTGAGGGCGGCCTGGGTATGGAGATTGATGGGTAAGCTACACGGGTAAACCGGCAGATGTTGACAATGGAGGCCTTGCGGCGGTGGCGGTGGCGGGGACCTTGCTAGGGTTTCGAGCGAGCGAGGGTGTGTGTGTGTGTGCACGCATGACTGAGGAGGTTTTCGTGTGTGTGTGTGGAGGGGGGCGGGGGGTGTTTGAGGAAATGACGTGGGTACTGAAAATTTTACTATGCGGGAGTCAAACGCGCGAGTGACATGCCGGGGCTATTGAAAATTTTGATGATGGTGCATCGCACATGGTCCGGAGATAACAACCGTGTGTTAGGAAACAGAAAAACCCTCGAGGCGGGCAGATATTTTCGAGGGATGTAGGCGGGATTGGGAACAAGAAACATCACACACGGTCGAAACACAATAACCGTGTGTTATCAAACAGAAAAAGCTGTAGGTGGGTAGATATTTTTGAGAGGGGAAGCCTTGTGGAGCCCAATGCACATGGTTAGTTTGAGTGAACCGTGTCTGTTGCGTCATCCGGCTTGTCTAATGTTCATAAATTTGGCGAAAAATGATGCGGGAGAGGGTCAGAACACGAACACACTTGCATGTGGACCAAATTTATGTATGAAAAGGGTGGTTTGATTTTTAAATACCAAATGCAACTTCGATGTGGCACCTATCTCGCAAAGCGCATGGTATTGCTTGCCCCCCCCCCTCGTGTCGGCACGAAGGGAATCCTAAGCTATGAATGCATGCCCCCTCCCCCCCCCCAACC